>NC_083411.1:86031541-86334572 GCF_020745735.1 Hemiscyllium ocellatum | reverse complement strand
GTCAGGACTGGCAATTAAACCTCCAAGGATTTTCAACTTATCGAAAAGACAGGGAGGTGGGCAGAGGGGGTGGGGCTGCCTTGTTAGTTAAGAACAAAATTAAATCTATGGCACTGAATGACATAGCGTCGGATGAGGTGGAGTCTGTGTGCGTGGAATTGAGGAACCACAAAGGCAAAAAAACCATAATGGGAGTTATGTACAGACCTCCTAACAGTGGTAAGGACCAGGGGCGCAACATGTACTGGGAAATAGAGAAGGCATGTCAGAAAGGCAAGGTCACGGTGATCATGGGAGACTTCAATATGCAGGTGGACTGGGTAAATAATGTTGCCAGTGGATCCAAAGAAAGGGAATTCATGGAATGCTTACAGGATGGCTTTTTGGAACAGCTTGTCATGGAGCCCACAAGGGAGCAGGCTATTCTGGACCTAGTGCAATGTAATGAACCAGACTTTATAAAAAATCTTAAAGTAAGAGAACACTTAGGAAGCAGTGATCATAATATGGTAGAGTTCAGTCTGCAGTTTGAAAGAGAGAAGGCAAAATCGGATGTAATGGTGTTAGAGTTAAATAAAGGTAATTATGAGGGCATGAGAGAGGAACTGACAAAAATAGACTGGAAGCAGAGCCTAGCGGGGAAGACAGTAGAGCAAAAATGGCAGGAGTTTGTGGGTATAATTGAGGACACTGTACAGATGTTCATCCCCAAGAAAAGAAAGATTATCCGGGGAGGGATTAGACAGCCATGGCTGACAAAGGAAGTCAGGAAATGTATTAAAGGAAAAGAGAGATCCTATAAAATGGGCAAGAGTAGTGGGAAATCAGAAGATTGGGAAGGCTACAAAAACAAACAGAGGATAGCAAAGAGAGAAATAAGGAAGGAGAGGATCAAATATGAAGGTAGGCTAGCCAGTAATATTAGAAATGATAGTAAAAGTTTCTTTCAATACATAAGAAACAAACGACAGGTAAAAGTAGACATTGGGCCACTTCAAACTGATGCTGGAAGCCTAGTGATGGGAGATAAGGAAATAGCAGGAGAACTTAACAAGTACTTTGCGTCAGTCTTCACAGTGGAAGACATGAGTAATACCCCAGCAACTAAAGGGAGTCAGGGGGCTGAGTTGAGTATGGTTGCTATGACAAAAGAGGAAGTGCTAGAAAAGCTAAAAGGTCTTAAAATTGATAAATCTCCTGGCCCCGATGGGATACATCCTAGAGTTCTGTGAGAGGTGGCTGAGGAAATAGCGGAGGCATTGATTGAAATCTTTCAAAAGTCACTGGAGTCAGGGAAAGTCCCGGATGATTGGAAGATCCCTGTTGTAAACCCCTTGCTCAAGAAAGGATCAAGACAAAAGATGGAAAATTATAGGCCAATTAGCCTAACCTCGGTTGTTGGTAAAATTCTAGAATCCATCATTAAGGATGAGGTTTCTAAATTCTTGGAAGAGCAGAGTCTGATTAGAACAAGTCAACATGGATTTAGTAAGGGCAGGTCATGTCTGACAAACCAGTTGGAATTCTTTGAAGAGGTGACAAGTAGGTTAGACCAGGGAAACCCAGTGGATGTGGTCTATCTAGATTTCCAAAAGGCCTTTGATAAGGTGCCACACGGGAGGCTGCTGAGCAAGGTGAGGGCCCATGGTGTTCGAGATGAGCTACTGGTATGGATTGAGGATTGGCTGTCTGACAGAAGGCAGAGAGTTGGAATAAAAGGTTCTTTTTTGGAATGGCAGCCGGTGACAAGCGGTGTCCCGCAGGGTTCAGTGTTGGGGCCGCAGCTATTCACATTATATATTAATGATCTGGATGAAGGGACTGAGGGAATACTAGCGAAGTTTGCTGATGATACGAAGTTAGGTGGACAGGCACGTAGTACTGAGAAAGTGGGGAGGCTGCAGAAGGATCTAGACAGTTTGGGAGAGTTGTCCAGGAAATGGCTGATGGAATTCAACGTGAGCAAATGCGAGGTGTTGCATTTTGGGAAAAAAAATAAAAGTGTAGACTACTTTCTAAACGGTGAGAAAATTCATAAAGCCAAAGTACAAAGGGATCTAGGAGTGCTAGTCGAGGATTCTCCAAAGGTAAACATGCAGGTTGAGTCCGTGATTAAGAAAGCGAATGCAATGTTGTCATTTATCTCAAGAGGGTTGGAATATAAAAGCACTGTTGTGCTACTGAGACTTTACAAAGCTCTGGTTAGGCCCCATTTGGAGTACTGTGTCCAGTTTTGGTCCCCACTCCTCAGGAAGAACATACTGGCACTGGAGCGTGTCCAGCGGAGATTCACACGAATGATCCCTGGAATGGTAGGTCTAACATATGAGGAACGGCTGAGGATCCTGGGATTGTATTCATTGGAGTTTAGAAGATTAAGGGGAGATTTAATAGAAACTTACAAGATAATACATGGCTTGGAAAGGGTGGACGCTAGGAAATTGTTTCCGTTAGGCGAGCAGATTAGGACCATGGATACAGCCTTAGAATTACAGGGGGTCAATTCAGAACAGAAATGCGGAGACATTTCTTCAGCCAGAGAGTGGTAGGCCTGTGGAATTCATTGCCATAGAGTGCAGTGGAGGCCGGGACGCTAAATGTCTTCAAGGCAGAGATTGATAAATTCTTGATGTCACAAGGAATTAAGGGGTATGGGGAGAATGCTGGTAAATGGAGTTGAAATGCCCATCAGCCATGATTGAATGGCAGAGTGGACTCGATGGGCCGAATGGCCTTACTTGCACTGCTATGACTTATGGTCTAATACTCCAATAGCTACTCTAATCATCGTGATGTCAGATCACATGGCACACAGACCATGTGAAAGAAGGTACCAGCAAAGCCCAACTCTGTCATGTTTAGGTACATCACTTTGAATAAATATAAAGGGCTAACATTAGCCTTGTACCTCTGTATGTTTCCAGCTCTTCAAAGCTCTTAACAATATTCCTACAATTGGTGCATGAGGCAACCATGATGATTTGACTTCTGGAGAAAATGTAATCTATATGGTGTTGTTCTACTGACTGCTGTGCAAAAGGCAGTCAGGCACACTAGTGTTCTTCAGTGAAGGCACAGTGGCTGTTGTAAGCTTGTGTACTAGGAGGTAAAGAACATGGGTTGATAGAGAGACTCAGAATTTCCACTCTCCATGGTATCGATGTCACACACGATGGTCATGGTGTGCCAGTGGTGCCCTTATGGAAGGAAATAGATGGTGTGACCAGCACACGTATAGCTTAGACCTGTCAATCACTGCATTTCTATTGATTCATGAAATCTTAACAACAGGGTCTGAGCTTTCATTCACATTGTTTTAGCTCATATCATATTGTCCCATGAGCATTTTGGGTATGCCTTGGATGGGCAGAAGGTGAGTCTAAAAATGTGTTGCTGGAAAAGTGCAGCAGGTCAGGCAGCATCAAAGGAACAGGAGAATCGATGTTTTGGGCATAAGCCCTTCTTCAGGAATGAGGAGGATGTGCCAAGCAGGCTAAGATAAAAGGTAGGGAGGAGGGACTTGGGGGAGGGGAGTTGGGAATACGATCGGTGGAAGGAGGTTAAGGTGAGAGTGATAGGCCAGAGAGGGGGTGGGGGCAGAGGTCGGGAAGAAGATTGCAGGTCAAGAAGGCGGTGCTGAGTCTGAGGGTTGGAACTGAGAAAAGGTGGGGGGAGGGGAAATGAGAAAGCTGGAGAAATCTCAGTCCCAACCCTCACACTCAGCACCACCTTCTTGACCTGCAATCTTCTTCCCGACCTCTCCGCCCCACCCCCTCTCCAGCCGATCACCCTCACCTTAACCTCCTTCCACCTATCGTATTCCCAATGCCCATCCCCCAAGTCCCTCCTCCCTACTTTTTATCTTAGCCTGCTTGGCACGTGCTCCTCATTCCTGAAGAAGGGCTTATGCCCGAAACGTCGATTCTCCTGTTCCTTTGATGCTGCCTGACCTACTGCGATTTTCCAGTAGCACATCTTTAAGCTCTGATCTCCAGCATCTGCAGTCCTCACTTTCTCCTAGAAGGTGAGTCTACTCTGGTTATTTGTCAGCCTCCAGAAATTTGCCCAGAATTTAAAGGATATCAAGGTTAATCTATGGACAATGGTGAACACGAGATGATGACAGTGCTGGATTCAGCCTTACTAATGATAATTGATATTTCATGTTGACATTCTATCTTCTTGGGGATGGATATAATCAGGAAGAATTGTGATGCTACTGTTAAAAGTTGGCATATGCAGTGGTAGTTCACAAATAACTTGTTAATGAATTTGTTGTGAGATCCTATAGCGTTCTCTCCTGCCTTTCACCTGCCTTCCTCTGTGTTGAATCTGTCAACTCCTGGTCAGTTACTGTGGCACCAGCAATAGTTATTGCAGCTGCTCCTCTGTCACTGTTTGTGCGATAGTGCCATGCCCACATTTCTCCTACTTTCTTCATCTGCTAGAGTTACTGCGTGTAAGAGTATGTCACAGTCTGTCCTGTACCTCATTTGTCCACACAGAGCAAGGATTTGATCATCCTGAGGGGCCACACAGATATATTCTACTAATTTCACAACAGCCATCCCCTCCCTAACCTCCCCCATTCCCCCCATCACACACTGCCATTATAGTTAGATGAGAATTTCTTTTTGTGACGTGGAACTTATGACAAGGTTTGAAGAATTCTGCACAAGCAAAATACTCCCGACTGAATGCCTATGTTCACTGATCAACATATTTATAGGGAAAGTATATCCACTATTGGATGTAATCCTGACATTGAAAATCATTTATTAAATAATCAATTGGTGCTAAGAATTACATAACAAAACAATTTAAGATCATCAGTCAGCATCCCAGTGTAATGCATTTGCACATGCTAGAAGCTATATATATAAATACATAGGACCCTGTCATATGCAGGCAGAAGGAACTTTTACTACAATGCACCATTTTCAAGAAAAGGGTCATAGAGTCAGCCAATCTTTGCTGCGCCCCATGGCAACATCTGATCCACGAGAATCTACTTGCTTGGCCTGAGAATTAAGATTGACAGTTAACTGTTCTCCCTCATTTCCATGCCAATGATGGCACAGCCAATCAGAAGACTCTTCTCATGCTGTATATAATGACATCCCTTTGTTCAAGTCTGTTTCTTGCCTCCTAGTTCTGACTGATTGCAAAATGAAAGGCTTTCATCTTTTACATACTTTTAGCAATTCTTAAGTTGTGTACTACCAAGCAATTACTAAGATAATTTTAAGATATCTCAGAAACTTTTACAACTTGTCCAGAAGTTTATGGTGACCCATATATACACTGGGCGCAACACTCACTTGCAGTAACAAAAATTGCATCTATTTAGACTCTACCCTAATTTTAAATGTCCTGGCAGGATTGTGACTTACACAAGTGCAATTCATGGCCCACCCCATTTTGTCTATCAGTGAAAATGGTTTTGACAATTCTTTCCTTGTGTGAAGAACAGACGGAAACACATTCTGAGAATCCATTTTTATTTTTTACCCATAACTCCTGATCTTGTTGTATTAAAAGAAGCTGGCTTACAACTAAGCTTATGGTCTGTAAACAAATTGCTAATGAGGAAAAGTTAGTCAAAAGGCTTTGTTGAGAATTCTCTGGAGGAATCTCCACCCTTAGCACAGAGTTCAGAAAATTCTAATTTGCTGTTCATCTTCACGCTGATCTTTGTCATTTCTAAAGGGGAGTTAAACTATAAATCCACACTTTGTTCTCTCTCCATGTTGTGGAAATCCATGATCTTCAGACACCACTTTCCAAATGATGATCCTTTTTCTGCATCTGAGTTCAACTTGGCAATAAAGAGGGCAGCGATGCCCACGACTCCACCATCTTAAACAATCTGATACTGTTGCTATAGTAACTATTTAGACATTCTAATCTTCTTGTCTAAATCATGCTAATATGTCCTGTTTTCTGTCTTCAAAAAAATTTAGTCCAGAACCACCTACACTAATTCCACCAATTTTTCTAATTCTGACCAGTCAAAGACTGCTCTTTGTTTCAGGGAAGGAGACTGATGTACACCAAGATCAGTAGTTTCTGAAAAACTGGCATGTGACAGTGGTACACTTATAACGGCCATCAAAGCTTTTTACTATGTGAAGTGGAGATTGAAAAGGTTCAGTGTGCTATGTAATGTGGTCCTGGACTCAATGTACATGAGATCAACCTTGTCTTAAAAGATCACTGACACTTGCCTCTCTCCTACCACCACCCACTCCTTATCCTCCCACTTCTTCACCTTCTGAGTTCAATTTTCACTAAATAGGTGGAGCAGCAATTCCTGACTGCCCAGCTAAGCAAATGTGGCGTTCAGACAGTGCTAAGAGTCAACAAGCTCAGGACAATGCCCTAACCGCAACACGTGAAAGATTTTTATTTGTCTTATACTAAGGAGCTGTTGCAGGCTTTGGGTGGTTGCTGTAAAACCATGCAGCCTATCTGTCTGACAAAAAGAATAAACATTTAAATAATCTACATTATGTGTACGAGAAAGAACTGACTAGAGAAGTATCTTATTATTGGCATGACTCTTTCGCATAACTGTATGTAAGCCTTTCAGATTTTAAACTAAAAAGCTCAAAATTAATTCAAACAAATTAGCAGGTAAGTATTTCTGTGAAATAGCTTTCTGGACAAATTTCAACAGATTTCTCACAATCACAGTGTATTTACCAACACATGGAAATACCTCGTCATTCCTTAGTCATGGTATAAAAGCCCCTTACCTTTTTTATTTTGGTCAGTTAAGGTGATACATTCTCTCCTGAAGCATGACCAAGAAAATTCAGTGTGGCTTCCATTGAGAAACAGCAGTAGCAGCAGATGGTTTGCTCAAAAACATTTGTACCTGTATATCTACATCACTGTCAGCCAGAATTACTGAGGAGCTCTCTGCAGCTCTGCCAGCCTGATTCACACACACTGAGCCCAGCTTTACTGTGGAAAACCAGCAATGGAATTTCTCAATAGGACTGGATTTTCTTAATTTGTGCCAGTGAACAATGTGGAAAAATGTAAACTCTTGTATTCAGGTGATAAAGATGGAGCACTCCTCAGAGCAGTTTGAAATACAAGAATTTTGACCAACTTTAATATTTCAGGTGTAATCCTTATATTTTTGAAGGAGGCGTTTCAAAGGAAATGTTAAGTTATTATATGATGCAACTGAGCCCACGTTGGATTCCACCAGTAGCACAAGATGAGTTGAATTAAAGTGATCCTGGCTAAACAATTCTCTTATTTCTACTTTCAATTCTGTGTTGCCTGTTTACGTGTGTGTGTGTGTATGCTGAATTTCATCAGATGTCTATCAAGCCTGTTTAGGAGAACAGAAACATGTTAGTATAGAGAAACCCATAAAACTGTGGCAGCCTATTTCAGAAGTCAAAGAAGGAACTCTACTGGCAGATAAGGAGACTCATAAATTGGTAAATCCCTCTGCTGTCGATATTGATCTGGAAACCAGTTAGTCTATATTTGCATAATATCCTTGTATCTGGGGCCATTTACATTGGAGTAAACTAAAAGCATCTCTGTTTGAGCCTGATTACTTGAGATGGCTGAATTAACATTGTATTGATATTATATCTCTACCAATGTGTTGCTTTGAAGAAGTTACTGAACTTATCACAATGAAGCCAACTGAACTAACAGTATTACAATAATTCTAAAGGACTGTGTGTTGTCCATGTAAAAATCAATAACATTTAAAAGAAAAGTTCAAACTTCTTGTTACAAATATGATTTATCAGAATTTCATGTTATAACTGACTAAACTGACTAAAAATATACGAATAAATATTTCCTTTTGTCAGCAAATCACATGATAAATAATAGAATTTTAATAATTATTATACATCACACTTCCTATGAATTGAAGTTCTTTTAGCAAACAGTCCAGAGGTTTTTGGGCTTCAAATGTGTCACATCTTTTTATTTCTCCAGTTTGGAAGCTTCTAATCCTAGGACTAATTTTCTCTGTGAGGGTTAAAATGGAGATCCCTTCTTTCTAGCCCAAACTGAATGAATCTTCCATCCACCTTTAAATCCTTACATACTCAGCCTCTTTATTCTGAGCACAAGTTCCCAAACATATTCTACATAGTGAAAAATAGCACTTTCTCCATTTCTCTGTTGCTCTAAGATTTCAATTTACACTACTGTCTGTGATATTCATTCTCTTATAAAGAAGCCGGTAACCCGATCTCAAAAATGGCTCTTCCCCAGGGAGACATGAACACATCAAGGTAGAAATTCTAATTAGCTATCTTTGATTTCAATTCCTGTTCATCTTTGAAAGGAACTTGACAGATTGTCACACAATTGTTTACAAACTGATTGCAAGACCACCTTTCTGGAAATTTGGGAGATTTTGAGTCTGGACATGGTAAATTCAAGGTTCTTTATTATTGTCTTAAAGTTCAAATACCTTGCATCCTCTTCTCAGTAAAATAATTGAAGCTTACCTTTCCCAAACAGTTAAAATACCCAGGTTTATTGTCAGATAGAATTCAATTACCCTGAATGTAAAGATAAAGTCCCAAAACATCATATCCTTACAAACAGCATTTCCGCTAATTTATTTTTCTTCTGTATGAATTTCCAAGGTTTGTGTGTGGCGGCAACTTCCAAAACTGAAAGTCAATGCTGTGGATTGTACATCACACCACTCACCGTGTGTAGACCCTTGGAGCTGCTTACGTTCCTTCTCAATCGCATAACGTTACAAGTGCATTGGGTTAAACACTGTCCTTTCAATTCTGGGATTGCAATTAAAGTTGAGGTCCAATGAAACTTTTGGATACAATTTGTGGTGCAGTGGAATGCATTTTAGATACTTAACAATTTCATTAAATGAGAAGCTCATTTGAAGAATCAGCTGAGGCACAATGGGCTGAAAGATTTTTTTTCTGCACTGTAACAATTCTGCAAACCTGGGCGTAGAAAATCCTTTATGAAATGAGCTTGAACACTCTCAATCCAGTTCCTAATGTGTATGGGCCAACATCAGAATGTTATAAGAATTGATCTCATTAGCACCCTTAGTCAGAGGTGCCACAGAATGGCTAATGTGGGAAATGGAAAATTGTTACATTTATTAAATGGATTTAATAAGAAAAGCTGTTTTATAGCTGAGAGCACAATGCTAGGACAGCATGGAATGAGCTTTACTGCTTGATGCTGGCAGTAGGTGCCTGAAAGTAAAATATTAAGTTCAACAATAATGCCTGGGAATACAAATCACCTAAGAACAAGTCAAAGTCAGATAGTCACTAGCAAGTATATTTTTCTATTTCTAGGCCCCATTCTCTATTCTGGAGATATGTGTTGTTGACCTGTAATTCCATACCTATCACCTATAGTCCTAAGTGTCCACTCCTCACGATGGAGATGGTGAGGACTGCAGATGTTGGAAAGTCAGAAATAATAAAATGTGGAGCTGGAAAAAGCACAGCAGGTCCAGCAGCATCAGAGGAGCAGGCGTGTCGACGCTTTGGGCAAGACCTTTCATCTGGACTCAATGACTCTAAAATGTCGACTCTCTTGCTGCTTTGATGCTGTTTGACTTGCTATGCTTTTTCTAACTCCTCACTGTGAGTTAAAACAGTGAGTGGTGGTGGCGTTGTGACTGAGTGATAGAGAGAAATCACAGCGGAGCTGGATACTATCCTCACCTTCTGTGCACACACATACTATTTCACTCTCCTATCCAGCTCAATGGTGATGATACAAACTGAAGAACCTTCACTGCTATACAGCTGAGATCAGCTAATTTTGCACAATTGCTAGACTGAGCCTGGCACCTTCTGGTCTGTACAACTCTGTTTGCTCATTTAGGTTAGTGGGTAAATCAACAAAGCTATCAGGGCAGTTATGCTGACAATAATCATGCAAGGGAGACACCTTAAAGTGATTAGACATTCACTTATCAACAAACTGTCATGTTGGGAGGCTATCAGTTATTTTACAGCCTCCTTGTGCATGGACATTAAATCTGCTGAATCTGATTACCAGCAATAATGCGACTCTTCCGACTACCAATGTTCAGCAAAATCCTGCAGCGGTTTATACAGTACAGTCAGTATTTAACTTTAGATAAACGCCTGAATTTTATTTGAAACAGTGATGTAATTCTTCTAATTTTGGGGGGTAATTGCCAGCAAAGGTCTATGTTCAATGAATACATTTATCCCTTCCACCAGGAAACAATCATATGCCCTCAGATGAGCTGGAAAATAGGTCAAACCTATTGATGACACCTGCAAAATGTATGTTCAAGAACCAGCTATATCAATGCAAACCTTTGCTCAAACAAGTCAGAGATATAACATGTATGCATATTTAATATTGCAACATATTCTCTTTCAACAACAGCAGTTCAAAATCATTAATTTTGCAAAAATTGTTCCAAACTTATACTTCATTCAGAAAGGTTTTGAGGAGAGCTGTTGGTGGTTGTACTGGTGATGCCATGGTTTTACAAATAGATTAAAGTTAGAATGGGCTCATCTATTTTGGAGAGAAGAGTACATTCAATGAGCTGATATGTAGCTCCTGAGAGAGGTAGGAGAGTAGAATTACACTAAGAAAGATCTCAATGTTTGACTTTGGTGTTGCATATAACAGCAAGGTCAAATTAAAATTAAAGAATCTGTAACTGATTATTGAGAAGAATCCATCTGCTTACATCATGTTAGCTGAAGTCAATCTAATTAGTGTGATTTAAACCAATCCACATATCTTTGTAGCGAAGTTAAATGACTTAATCTGTCTTATTTCTCTCATTCCCAGACCCAGTGTCACAGTTATTTTCTACATGGAAATATTCTTAATCATCCTTTTCAGATGGGAATAAAAATCATCCTGTTCAGAAAAAAAATCATCGAATCATGCAGCATAGAAACAGACCCTTTGGTCCAAACAGTCCACGCCAAACATAATCCCAAACTAAACTAGTCTCATCTGCTGTTCCTGTCCCATATCCTTCCAAGCCTTCCCTAATCATGTACTTATTAATGTGTCTTTTAAGTGATGTAACTGTGCTGGGATCCATCACTTGCTCAGAAAGTTCATTCCACACACGAACCACCCTCATGTGATTATAACACATATCTGCTTGGAAGGTGGGACTTCATCCAGACCTTCTGACTCAAAGGTGACGACACTACCTCTACACCACAAAGGCCATTTGAGGTTTACCATGCATTGGCTGGGAAACAAACTCATTTCTTATTTATTTGTTTACAGAAAACTAATAGCCACCAGCTTTGTCTCCTAACCCTAAATAAAGACATAAATGTACATTAACCAAAGTGATTAACCGGACATTAATACACAAGCAGAAGTGATTTACAATTATCTAGGTTGGCCATTTTGCATAAAGTATTGGTTGTGAAAGAGTTACTATGCAGACTACTTTAAACTCTATGTAATCTGATCGAGTAGGAAAGGGTAAAATATCTTAGGATCTTGAAAAGAATGTTATCCTTATAGTCTTGGTAACAATATTATTCTTACTAAAGTAACTTGCACCTGATTACTATCGTACAATAAACTACATCCTGTTCTTGTTACATTCTTCACTCACAGGTCTATTGAGACATCTCCTCTTCTTCAAAAGAACTTTGCTTTCAATGCAATAACATTCTGGAACTCCTTCTGCCTCAGCTTCAGTGTGAACTGTCTGTGTTAACTTACTTAAGTGTGGATTTGCTTCCTGTGCCTCAATAACAAGGAGGCATGCCAAACGCTTCTTTTGAACCAACCTCATTTTTAAATAGATTTTCAGCTAACATCTGCTTGTATACTACTGTGACCTCTGAAGATGGACTTTATTTAGCAATTGCTCTAGTCACTACACATGATTAAAACATACCCAGAAACTGTTCCTGCAATGGTTCCAACTCTTTAGCCTAAATTGGACTTTCTGTGAATATGGCCCAAATTATAACTTTCTGTCCTGCTAATCATTCCACAGAAGTAAATCACTCCCATCTATTGGTAATTTCTTAATTACTAAAACAAGCACTGGTCCAGACAAGTCAGATTCCAAATGAACCTTGTACAATGGAATAAGAACATACTCTCTAATCTATCCCATTTACTAACTCTTTGGCCTGCATTGCAGGGAGGGAAAACTAAATTCCTCTTCAGCAAGAGTTTGAATAGCCCTTGTATTCTTAATATTGGTAAAGGCTAAGATGCTCCATTTGAGGAATAAGGGTTTATCTTCCCTTTAAATAAAAACCCTTTATATCTCTCACATACCCAATGTGCTACTTTTGGGCTCTCAGCAGTGTTTACTTCCACTCTCTTAGTTGTAGCTAGTTACAGTTGTAGTTAGTTGTAGTCAGTTGTAGTTAGATCTGATCCATTCTTATGAGCCCTAATATGTCCCATAGACTTCCACCACAACTTCCAGCATTCTGTTTGAATGTGTCCCACCCTGTACAATGCGAAAACCTCAACTTCTGATTTTCACCTCCACACTCAGTACTGTCTGTTCTGATCTGAGGAGGCGATCTTTCGACATTTCTGGGTATCAATTCCTTACCTTGCCTACCACCCACTCTCTCATTTTATATACCACTTGAATTTATGAGAGTAATGGAAAAAAGGTTTAGTTTTATGGATTAGTTAATAATTGCCAGCTTTATTGCTGCCTAATAACAACTGCAAATGCTTTCAGCCTCAACAAGGGTTCTCATTATAGAAGGTTGTGAATTTTTAAAATCTTTCAGGAGAATAATCTTTTTCAGAGCTATGTACATGTTTTCAGTTTCTAATGCTCATATCTAGTGTCAAAATTACTTTGCTGAACTATTTTGAATTCAATACAGGTTTGTCCCAGCTGTTTCCTTAAATTCCAAAGCCTTTACTTTCGTGGCTCAGGATCTAGATTGTGTGCAACCAGTGTAGTTTTCTTTACACTGTCATAATCTCTAAAAAAAACCTTCTCTTACAGTGGGGCATAAGGTTCCTGTGCTTTTACTTATCAACTTATTCTGCAAAAGCAATGTTCTGTATTCTGATTTGTTTCATTGTTTTTCCAAATGTCACAAAGAATGCCTACATACCCTTTTTCTTAAATTTCAGTAAGGCCTGTGCAAACATAATTTGGACTACAAATTATGATCAGTATTCTCCCCATGAAGGCCTGCATCAGTATATGACATTTCCTGTTTCAAATACATCATTCTAAAGTGATATTCATATTCCTTTACTTTCTCTTTTCTTTACAATTCTAATTCTAGTTTCTCATTTCCATTCTTTTCAATTCTATTTACTTTCCTTATATTTTCTCTTTGGAATTCCATCTTTAAATGTATTAATTCTCTTTGTGCTCAAGCTGTTTTGATATATCCAAATATATCTGATACTAATGTTTCACTGCTCTGAGAACTTGGTCTCTTTAGTATTTCTTTGTTATAACCCCAAGTGCCATGCTAGTACCTCCATTATTTCTGCCTTCATAGCTTCTCCAGACAATGCTACCAGCCATTTACCCACCAATTGCCAAACAATTGGACAACTCTTCCACCTGCAGAACCTCCCTTGCCATTTCCAGTGTTGTGGGTAAATCACTAGGAGTTACCTTTAATTTGTCTACTTATTAAGAAATCTCACAATCGAGTACTGAAACAATAACACAAATATTATTGTATGTAGCAACCAAAAGTAAGACCCCTCAAGTAAACAAGTATAAGCCTGCAACCCAACTTAGCTATTAACAATTAATGGTGAAATCTGTTGCTGTGGAGAGTGCCCAGGGTTTGACCCTTGCGTCGTTTTGTTCTTTGAAGATCTGTTGTTGAGTTGTTCTGGTATTCGAATCGTATGCAGATTTTTGTCCTTCAGTCTCTGAGGTGATACATTAATGACTTTATAAAAGCCATTTCATCCAAATTATTGCAAGTTTGCAGCTTGTCTTCTTATCAAAAGTAGTTTATCTGCTTCTTGTTACATTTGGCCTTAACTGTCTGTTTGAAGACACAGCTTTCCTATAGTTAACTCCTTAAATTCTTCTGCAGGGGAGCAGTTTCCTTGTGGGAATAAAGCATCCGATTTATCAAGCACATGTCAAAGCAGTTTTGTTAATGTAATCTCGCCAAGACATGGCTAATTGTTTGCGTGTCCAATTAACAGCTTGTCTTTGTTCCTTAACAATTTATTTCAGACAGAGTTATTGTTGTGTATAATAGTTTATCTTTTGTTGATACATTCAGTCCTTGAACAGTTACTAAGTTCTGAAGTCTATAATATCACAGCGGTATCATGTCTTAAATGTAGTTCAGAAATTGTTGTTTCATTCACCTACATTATTCACTAACACCATATCCAAATCGTATTGCCTATGTTTTAAATCAATCCCAGATAAGACCCCAAATGTTGTTACACTTCTTTGGGGTAACACACCGAAAATCAAGCCCGCTATTCATGGAGTCATCACAAAAGTTGAAGACTTTTAAATTATCCATAATTCAGCCTTTTAGACCTAAGTTGTTAGAAGTACAGATCAGGTTTCTGTGCTTTATAAAAATCATATTTAATGCAAATAAATAGATTCCAGCTAAGAATAAATCATTGTGAACCATTGACATAGAACTACTGGTTAAAACTTCAACCCACTTGTAAACACTTCTTCTACAGACACTCACACTATAAGGCAAAGGAAAAAAATGGGTGTGATGGGTGGAGGGAAAGACTGAAAAGTCAGTCCAATGGTCACTGTACATCGGGTCCACTGAAATAGTTATTTTGCCTTGTCAAGACATGCTGTTTGTTTTTCTCTTTCTAGATATTTTCACTTGCATGAACAAGGTACAAGATGGTTGGATCATACTTATAAAGTCTCTTACATATTGGTTAAGAGCCAAAACATAAAGCAACTGCTGAGGGAAAAAATGAACTGGCTTTCTTCAGGCTTAATGTGTTTCTTTTACTGCAAAGAAGAAACATCTTCTTCTCCATCAGGGGTCCAATGATTTCTGCCAGCATGTTCAACCAATATGTTCAAATGCTTAGGCCAATCTTACAGTAAAGCGAAGGCTTTTGTTGCTGAAAAATGGTAACTAGTCAACAGACTGATCAACCACTTGTTGCTGATAACTGGTTACTAGTCAACAAATCAATCAACCACTTGTTGGCAGTTGGAACTCCATTTGTACACATCGTTTTCACCAAGCTCTTCTGGATGCCAGGCTTCCACTACTGCTTGAACAGTAGCTATGTACTGTACACAGTATTTACAATGAGCATCAGGTTACTTGATTTTAAAAGGTGCAGTAATCCTTTACAATCCTTGGCTTGTAAAACAGTTCTTTTCCCAGTTCATTGAATAATCAAAACACAGAAAAGCAAAAAGACACAGTCTTCATATTGTTCTTGCTTTTATTTTAATATTTCTGCTCATTAAACAATATATGGCTTCAGAGTGGATTTTGTGTCCTTTCAACATAAAATTTGTTAGTTGTTGGAGAGAACATGGTGGGAATCCATTTTCCAGCACGTATCAAAATGAAAAGGATTAATTTTGTGTTCGTGGGCCAGCACTTCACAGATGAGGTAACCTTTGGCTCATTGGTTTAAAACCTTCCATTTGAAAGAATTTCAAGAGAATAATTTGCAGTGATATTTTCCAAGTTGTTTGCAGTGACTCACCTGCAGGTCCTGGACTGCAAGAAAAATAATTGAATCATTTGTTTAAAAAATAAAACTGAATTGCTTTTATTAGTTGTAAGAATTTTAGAGATTGAAGAGAGGAAGAAAGTTTGTTCCTGAATAATGAAGAAGGCCTTCACTTTCTAATTGGTGCACAAATCTGGTGGTCATGAGGATTGACATACCAAGTATTCAAAGGCCAGGGCATGGGGCAGACCAGTTGACGATCAAATGAAAAGAATTCAAGCAAATGTCCAATTAGAATTGGCAATCCGACAAGAGAAACCTTTCCAAAGGACAACAGGGCAATGTATTGAGCATTTTCTAATTGTAATGAATTGTGCACTTATATATTGTCAAAATCCTGCAAATAGTGTGCTTGTTAAGATCAAAACAAATTATTAATCCTTGAATAAATGGAAATTACATCTCAAGTACCAATATTCTTTGATTAGCGAATATTGTATATCTATTTTGAGACATCACTACTGATTTTTCTACTTTAACAGAAAGGAACCAAACAAATACTGGAGCCACAGAAATGGTCAGTAGGGTATATAACTGGAGTGGCTTACCAAAGTAGATTATCTTAGAGAAGAATATCTTAAGAGTTTCCATAACATAACTATACCTGATCTGGAGCAGAGTAGATAGAACTTTACTCCTAATCCACGTAGTGACTAATATGAATGTCCCTCACTTGATACTTGGCATCAGAAATAGAAAACAAAAAATCCCTTCCTTAGTATGTCAATCTTTTCTCTTGTGAGTGAAAGCTTCACCCCAAAACTGGAACAAACCATGGCATCCCCTCTGCTCAATGTACTGAAAGACTGTTAATAAACTACCAGGTTATTACTGAACACCTCTGAAAAGTTAGATTGGAGTGACATTGCTAGGTGACAGGCAAATTTTTCATATAGAAAGAAATTTTCTCAAAGGAACAGTGGATCCCACTACCAATAAAAAGTGATTATATAGAATTTAGTATGAGTAAGCCAAAAGAGAATTTTAAACCACTTAAATTATGTCAAGGTTAATGCAGTCTATGGTACACATGAATATTACTTAATATTAATATTTAATACTGAATAATCTTTCATATTTGAAAGCACAGCTGCTCTGTTGACTGGAGACCAGGTAACAGTGAAAGTAAAAGATATTGACTCAGAATTCATACTCAGCATTGAAGTAATAGCTTCTTGCTGACCTTGATGAAAACTGTTCACAAACACCTAGCAATCTCTGTGGCCTGAACTTTCCTTTTCATAACATCAGCTTGAATCTAGCTCTAAGCGAAGTCGATAGTTCGTGCTTCTTGAGTGTTGTTGAATTGGACTCATTCAGGCCAGTGGAGAGTGTTTTATCACAATCCTGACTTTTGCCTAGAATGACAAAAAGGATTTAAGGAATCAGGAAGTGAGTTGCCATAGTCTTCTCAACTTCTGATGTACTCTTGCACTCAAAGTATTTTCTTGGCTGGTCCAGGTCTAGTCATTATTAAGCCCCCAGGATGTTGATGATGGAGCTACAATGATGGTAAAGCCATAGAATGTCAAGTAGGGATGATTAGATTCTCTCTTGTGGTAGATTGTCATTTGGTGTGGCTCAGTTCAAAAGTAATTATCACATTAGTCCAAGACTGTTATCCCAGTTATGTCAGTCAAGTATTGACTGTTCCAGAACCTAAGGGGGCATGAATGGTTTCCTTGCATTCTAAGGTGACCTCAGCAATGTGTTGACTAGAGAAGCGTGAAATCATCAATAGCAACTTTCGGATTTCAAACTTAGCTGTGCTTCTGTGAATTCCTGAAATTGATGTCAGCATATACTAATAAAGATAGCAAACACTGACAGTTTGTCGTCATTACTATCACAAAATATGAGTTACCAGTTCCAGTTACTTCAGTGAACAATGCCTGACTCTGATTGCTGTAGATCAGGTTGTGTAAAGACACATAATCAGAGGCACCTAATAAATTTGACCTGCTTCGAGCTTACAGTATAGAAGGGCATTAGGAATTGTATTGAAAAACTACTCGTTATAAATCTTTCAAACACTGGCTCACAATTAAATAAATCTGGTTCATCAAGTGCTGGCTAATAATTAATAGTTGGGTGCATGCATATCTATTTCCAGG
Organism: Hemiscyllium ocellatum; assembly: GCF_020745735.1. NCBI lineage: Eukaryota > Metazoa > Chordata > Chondrichthyes > Orectolobiformes > Hemiscylliidae > Hemiscyllium > Hemiscyllium ocellatum. Next base: position 86,316,738 of record NC_083411.1, on the reverse strand, counting down.
AATAGTGTCACAGTCAGGATCCAAGACATGATTCTTGCTTGCTGGTATTCCTTAAAGTTCCAACTTCTGAACCCTGGAGGCATTGAGTATGACTTTTTGTAAAAGTGAGAATGCTTCATAGTTTAGCACAGATGGAGAATAACGCTGACATTTATTTAATTGATACCTGACTAGAAGTCCTTAATGATATATTATTAAAGGATCTTTATTATATACCTGACGTGCCTTATCTCTTAGAATGAGTAGGGCATCTATATGCCCACATTCAGGGGGATGATTTGATGATAATTGCATTACTGATTATTTATGAAATTAATATAAATTGTCCTCATGAAAATCACCTACCAATATTTGTGATCAAGTAAATCGTGCATGCCCTGTAGTTTGACGATCCAATCAATTAATATGGTTGTTGTAAATAATTTTAAGAGCAAACAGTTCACAGGGCAATGTCTGCCTAAGAACTCTCCAAGAGGAAGTGCCTTTTTAATAGGAGGCAAATCTTGTTTTTCAGCCTTATGGCACCCTCTAGTGGAAAACCTTCATTGCACAAAACGGTTTATTAATTATTTTTCATGGAGGATTATGAGAAAGAAATAAGTATTTTTTGATGTTCATTTTAATTTCTCACTCATCATGCATTCAAAAGTTACCAGATTATTTTACCAGGGGCAAAATAGCTTTCTTTAAAAACTGGCAGAAATTGATACAATGGATTGAGCATGTGCCATTATATTAAGTCTTAAATGTGGAGGCTCGCCATTCATTTCCCCCATTCTGAATTGAGCTCTTTGGTTAGTATTCAATATCTGGACATTGTATCATGAGAACTAAGAGAAATTGGTTAATATTGGTTTATTTTATATTATTTTTGCCTATTCCCTGATGTGAGTTTAGGTTGGACGGTGGGCAATGCCAATTGAATTTCACTGGAATTGAAAAGCAAGGATAATGTTTTAATTGGTAAGATTTCAAAAGAGTCGCAAACTTCCTTTGCTAGATGGAGGTATCATGTCCATTGTGTAGAATAGAGTTTAAGAAATACTCATCCAAGTTTTTAAAGTACGCTTGACATATCAGTGACCTCAGTAGTCATGTGAGAGAGATTGTGCTACAAGGTTGTAACTAGAGCAGCTTAGGAGAGAGAAGTTCATGCTGTCATGTGTAGAGTGTGAATAAATACTGCTTGCACACACACTGTGAGATCTGCCAGAGCCTATCTGAAAAGATAAACCCATACCACTAGTTAATGGTGCCATCTGTTCAAGAGTGAGTTTGGTCCATTCCTCCGGGAAGAATCTTGGGGAAATTAGTCAAGTGCTAATTCATGTACAGACCCTTTGTAACTTTTCTCTGGTCAGCAGTCTGACTGACAACTTAGTCACAATAAAGCTTTTCATAATATATATAGGAAGTCTTCTCACAAAGTGAAATTCATTAAATGAGTAATGGGATGGGGAATCCTTTCAAAACATATGAATTTGCACTACAGGGGAAATTGATATAAAAAAATTTGAGTAATACTTCAGATTTCAACAAGATTTGCCAACCATTAAATATTACAGCCTGAAAACTGATGTGGTGAAATCCTCAGTACCTTTACAACAAATGTGATTGAAGTGCACATACATGGTTGACAAAAATTATTGCTTAGATTCAGACATTGGTATCATGCATTCTTATTGAATGTTTAATTCCTATGGAAACCAAAAATAATTTTCACCATTATTATTTTATGGAATAACTTATGCACTTAGAAAAGAAAACTCCCTAACAAAACACTCATAAAAGGCTAAGACTTAAAATAAAAGTATGTGCAAGTATGGTCATTGAATTAATGTTTCCATTAATTTCTATAAGGAGCTCAGAAATTTGGAACATGAGTCAAATTCCAGCTCCAGTACTAGCATGCTGTCCTACCCCTATTTAGTTTGGACTTGAAAAGGATAACAACCTTAACAACATCAGGCACGTGATGTAATCTAACCAATTGACCAGGCACTCGTCTGCCATTCACACAGCAAAACCTCTGCAGTAAACTAATGCCAGCAGATGTCACTAAATGGTTAAGAAACAACCATGTGAGTGATTCTTCCACTTTATCAATTGGTTTTAATGCAGTCTACAACAAATGTGAAACACTTTCTTTAATTCGAGAGCAGTAAAGAAAATAAAATTTAAAAAAAGATGCTCCAGAGTGCATGTCTGTTTGTGCGTAATTTCCTTCTTGCCCTCCCCCAGTGGAATTAAGATGGGAATTATTTAAATCCGGATTACAACCAGCACAGCAAGAAATGACTGAGACACATTTCAGAACTGTCAGACAACAGGTTGTTTTTCTGCAGTATTTCCATGGATCCCAAATAATGAATGAATCTCATCTGTTTGAATGTACTCAGGTATAAGTTGGTCATCTCTTGTTTAAATTGAACCCTGCCAATGAGCCTGTCTTCAGAGTTTTGACAACACAGTAGCAGTGTATGCAGTAGGTGAGTTAACTTGATGTAACAACTAGACTTACTTTCATCGAATTTAATAATAAGCTGCAGGTTTAACGCTTCAAGTATACATCCAAATTTCTATTTGTTTTATGTTGTATGGCAGAATTGTAATTACTTTTTATCGTGAATGTCGCTGAATGAACATGGTTCTCTGGGGGAAGGCATAATTAAAGTCATGTACCAGATAATTCAGTGTGTGGCATGGTCCAAATGATTTCACTTATGTTTCATATGTAACTTTCCCACCTCCCTCACAAAAAAGATGGTTTCAATTTATAGACTTATTTTACTTCAATAATTATTACTCCAATGGGGAACAAAGGGTCACTGGATTTGAAACATTAACTCTGTTTTTCACTCTACAGTAGTTGCCAAGCCTGGTGAGTTTCTCCAGCATTTTCAGACCAAAATCGATTTGATCATTCAATGTTGTTAGTGTGATGATATTCTTCAGGAAAGCTTGTCACGTTTGCTAAGCAATAATCATTTTCACTTAAAAATAATTCAGGATATGTGAACCTGGCTCTTGATATTTTCATTTGACAAGAATACATGGCCAGGAAAGTGGAGTTGATATGCAAATGCAGTCATTTCTTTGAATGATAAAGCAGGCTCAAACAGCTGTTTCTCATTTAATGTTTTTCTTAATTTTAATCAACCCATTATGTCACACTTTTAAGGCAGGTGGACATTCTGACCCAGGAGTAGGGATACTACTGATGTGCCACAATACGCTGTGCATTGTTCTTGAGTCCAGATCATTAATTACTTTGAAATGCGATGCCTATTGGTTTTGGCAAATCTGATCATCTTTGGTGCAGAGTATCTTCACAAAACATGCAATGAATTAAGCATATGAAGCAGCTTTAGTTGTTAGAAATGTTATTGTTTTCAACTCTGAAGCAAAATAGCGGAAATAGAGGTCAAAATGTCAAGACTGTAATAAACACAGATCTATTTCTGCCTGACTGCACCAGCTCCATCTTTTTAATTTATGAGTCAGTGGTATAACAATAGCAAAAGTCAGAGGAGAGATTGAAGCAACAATCTTCACAAATGCTGTGCAAAATAAATGTAATTTTTTAAAACTGTCACAGAAAGAGATTCAACAACATTATTATCTTTAAAGCACTGGAAACGCTCTAAATCTTCTTGATGAGGGGTAACATTTTGTTAATTAACAGCATTCATCAGACCCGAAAGCTGATTCAGCAAAATGTTCAACAAGGTTCCGCATGGTAGACTGGTTAGCAAGGCTAGATCACAGGGAACATAGGGGGCTAACCAATTGGATACAAAATTAGCTTGGAAGGTAGGGGATAGAGGTTAGTGGTAAAGGGTTAATTTCAACTTGAAACCTGTTACTAGCAGTGTACTACAAGCATCGGTGCTGGGTCCACCTCTTCTCATTTTTTAAAATAAATAATTAGGATGTGAATATAGGAGACATGGTTAGTAAGTTTGCAGATGACATCAAATAAGGTGGTATAATAGCCAGTGAAAAAGATTACCTCAGATTACAGTGGGGCGTTGATCTGATGGGCAAAATCGGCTGTGGAGCGACAGATGGAGTTTAATTTAAATAAATGTGAGGTATTGCATTTTGGTAAGGCAAATCAGGACAGGACTTTTACAGTTAATGGCCCGAGGTAGTGTTGTTGTAAAACAAACTTTGCGATGCAGGTGCATAATTCCTTCAAAATTGAATCACAGATAGACAGGTGGTGAAGAATGCATTTGGCATGCTTGCCTTCATTGGTCAGAACACTGAGTATAGGGGTTGGGAGGTCTGTTCTGGCTGTACAGGACATTGGTGAGGCCAGTTTTAGAATACCATGTAAAATTCTGGTTGCCCTTCTCTAGGAAGGATGTTGTTAAATTTGAGATGGTGCACAAAAGATGTTGCAGGGAAAGGAGAGTTTGAGTCCTCAGGAGAGGCTGAATTGGCTGGGGCTTTTTCTCCTGGACCATTGGAGGCTGAAGGGCAACATTTTAGAGGTTTATAAAATCATGAGGGACATGGATAGGGTGAATAGCCAAGGTCTTTTTCCTAAGGGGGTGAGGGTATAGGTTTAAGATGAGAAGGGAAAGATTTTAAAAGGATCTGTGGGTGGTGCGTATATGGTTTGGGCTGCCAGAGGAATTTGTGGAGTCTGTTACAATTGCAACATTTAAAAGGCACGTGGATGGGCATATGAGTAGGAGGGGTTTAGAGGAATAAGGTATAAATGTTGACAAATGTGACTAGGTCAGACTGGGATATCAAATCAGTGCAGATGAGTTGAACCAAAGGGTCTGTTTCCGTGCTGAATGACTCTGTGACCTAAGTTTTAACTCTTAGCTTTTAACAGCTGAAACATAGTGGCTGGAGTACAGATTTGTATTGGCTTCAGAGAGCACACAGGGCAGTTGTTGTTATTTAAATTGGCCTGATGAGCGTGATGTAGGGACAGGTGGGATTTGAAAGCAAATCTTCTGGCTCAGAAGTAGGGATACTACCACTCTGCCACAAGACCCTTCATGATAGGACTGTTCTGTGGTGATGCTTTGAAAGGGCTTTCCTGAGATTGGAAATTGAAATTCATTATTGACAGAGGAGTAGAGGTATTTAGTGGTTTTTAAGGTGTTTTGAATTCTCATGCCTGCCTCCAGTGTAGTTGTTATTATGGCAGGGAGAAGAAAGAATAGAGTATTATTTAAATAGAGAAAAACTGCAGGAATCTGCAACACAAAGAGACTTAGGGTTACTTGTACATGAAACACAGAGAGCTGGCACAGAGGTGTGACAGCTAACGAGAAAGGCTAATGGTTTGTTGGCCCCGTTTTCAAGGGATTGGAATAGAAGAGTAGGGAAGTCTTACTGCAACTGTGCAAGCTGCTGGTGAGACCATTTCTAGAGCACCATGAGCAGTTTTGCTCCCATTATTTAAAGGTAGGAAATCACTTCATTGGAGGCAATTCAGAGAAGGTTCACAAGGATGATCCCTGGTATGGAGGGATTGTTCTATGAACAAATGCTTAACAAGTTGGGATTCTTTTCACTGAGGTTTAGAAGATTGAGAGATGTTGGATCTCATTGAAACATAGCATTCAGAGATGGGCTTGGCAGGGTAAATGCTGAGAGGATGTTTCCCCTCATGAGAGAGTCTAGGACTAGAGGGCATAAAGAGAGAATAAAGGGTCGCCGAAACGTTATATCTTCTCTCAGAGCATTGACAGTATGGAACACTATACTATGAGAACTGTGAGAGCAGAGTTCTTGTGTATCTTTAAGGCTGAATCAGATAGAGTCTTGATCATCAGGGGAGTCAAGATTTAATGGAAACAACAGGAAAGTAGATGTGATCCTATTGAAGGGTGGAGCAGGCTCTATGGCCAAATGGCCTATTTGTTCCTATTTCTCCTGGTCTTGCCTCTTACCTGAGAACTTTCCCAATAGGAGGGAATTAATCTTTCTATTCTGTATACCTGAGAAGCATTTATTTTTAACAGTCTTGTTATTCATTGACTGTCTAGAATTTGAGAGACATATGTTTGAAATATGGTTGAAATGTTTGAGGATTGTTCTGCTCTAGAATTTTGCCCTCTTTCTCCACAGAGCGAATTATCTGTCAGAGATGCACTGTTGTAATGCTGAATTGAGACCAACATCTTTCATAGGGAGCACAATTAGATTGTTGTCTGTAGATCTCCTACTAACCTACCCAGAAGTGATTTTGCTGAGGGTATGCATGAAGAGAGGCATATCAATATCAGTCAAGATTAATATATGTGCCAGGAGAGTAGAGACAAAATAAGTGGGAAGAAAATAAAGCTTTGACACCAGCTGGGGAAAGAATGCCAAAAACACTGCTCAAATCTTAATTTTACTTATTATCCTGATGTCTTTTTGTCCTCTAATCTAGTGGCTGTGAGTCTACCAATACATCAGTTTGTGAGTCTACGTTCTCTGATTAACCGTTGACTCCACATCATGTTCAGTCTCATTACAAACTGCTGCATCTGGGCTCGGAAAGTTCAGGAGCCAATAAGGTGCGTATCTTTCTATCTTGTTGATGTAAAGGGAAATATCTTACAAGAAGTATTTCTACTTGGAGAAGGTAACAGTGAGACAAATTTTTATATTTTATGCAGCAGGATCTTTGACACTCATTGATAAAAGAATTCATAAAATCCCTACTGTGTGGAAGCAGGCCGTTCAGCCCATCGAGTCCACACTGACCTCTGAAGAGCATCCCACTCAAACCCATCCCACCCTATAACCTTACATTTCTACGTCCCTGGACACTATGGGAAATTTTAGCATGGCAAACCCACCTAACCTGCACATCTTTGGTCAGTGGGAGGAAATCGAAGCACCCAGAGTGAATGTGCAAACTCCACGCAGACAGCTGCCCAAGGATGGAATCTAACCCGGGTCCTTGGTGCTGTGAGGCAGCAATGCGAACCACTGAGCCACTGTGCCACCCTGTCTGTGGCTGCACTTTTTAAGAATGGTTTACACCAGACATTGTACAAAGTGCTGCTGGTGATTCTACTTTTGGAATACTATGAGCTATTTTGCTCCCGTTATTTAAGGAAGGATATCGTTCTATTAGACGCAGTTCAAAGAAGGTTAATGAGGATCTTTCTTATAATTCTAAGAGGCTGAATGGCCTATTCCTGTTCCTATTTATTATGGTTTTAGGGTCTTTAATATAATGTTTTGAACCATCCAAAGATCGGGACTAAACTACATTGACATGGAGCCTTCCACATCCATCAAGGTTTTACCTGCACATCCACTAATATCATTTATTGTATCCGTTGCTCCCGATGCAGTCTCCTGTACATTGGGGAGACTGGACGCCTCCTAGCAGTGTACTTTAGAGAACATCTCCGGGACACCTGCACCAATCAGCCACCCCCGCTCTGTGGCCCAACATTTCAACTCTCCCTCCCACTCTGCCGAGGACATGGAGGTCCTGGATCTCCTTCACCGCCGCTCGCTCACCACCAGACGCCTGGAGGAAGAACACCTCATCTTCCACCTCGGAACACTTCAACCCCAGGGCATCAATGTGGACTTCAACAGTTTCCTCATTTCTCCTTCCCCCACCTCACCCTAGTTCTAAACTTCCAGCTCAGCACTGTCCCCATGACTTATCCTACCTTCTTTTCCACCTATCCACTCCACCCTCCTCCCTGACCTATCACCTTCATCCCCTCCCCCCTTATCTATTGTACTCTATGCTACTTTCTCTCACCCCCACCCTCCTCTAGCTTATCTCTCCACGCTTCAGGCTGTCTGCCTTTATTCATGTTGAAGGGCTTTTGCCCGAAACATCGATTTTACTGCTCCTCAGATGCTGCCTGAACTGCTGTGCTCTTCCAGCACCACTAATCCAGAATCTGGTTTCCAGCATCTGCAGTCATTGTTTTTACCTACATTGAAGATAGTCAAATGCTGGGTGCCACATGTGACCTGTGAATGATTTTTCTCTATTGGGTCTATATTATTTCTGTGGCTTGATTTTGACTCCGATTGGGAAATATAATTAAAAACATTTTCCATTCCTGAGTATCAATGCCCTAACTGTAAATACACATAATGTTTAACACTAAACACAATTCATTTATTGTAGTTATCTTGTGATGACCTCAGTAGCAGAGAATGAGTAACTTGAAGTTATTTTTCGCAACAACATGTCGGGGGAACTGACTGGGGACGAGTGGAAGATGGGAAGCAGAGATGATGCATAGGGTGGAGAAAAGGCACAGTATTCTTTTCAGCACTTTGTTTATTTTAAATCCTCATCAAAATTGATTGTTGAAGTTTTCTAGAATCCTGAAAACTTATATCCTGTGCTGTCTGAGTTGTGACATTATGCTAATCAGGAGCCAGAAACAACACTGAATGGGGATTTGTGCATAAATCAAGTGTTAGCCAAACTAAATTCAATGTCAAAAAGATGGATTATACAATTTCAGACCGTGCTTGTCCAATTCTATCGCAGGAAACATTTTTGCACCTTATGTTCATTAATATTCGATTACGGAGCAGAGTGGCACAGACACTGCACACTGGTACAGTGGATAGCATCAAAAATGTGAAGGCACGTCCTCAATCTGCTTCAAGTGCACTTGGCCTTGCAAAGAGGAATGAACACTAAATGTTGCAGACAGCAACTATGGTTCTTCCAGCAGTCAAGCAAATTTGCAGAAGTTTGGAAACTGGCCACAGAATCATGTGATCTATAATAAGTGTAGGGTATAACTACAACTAAAAGAATATGCCTTTGCTAGAGAAAGAACATTTTTGAGTAGAAAAGTCTTAATTTTGATTTTGATTAGACACAGCAACCAATTGTTTATGGAAATTATGTACAATATTGTTATCGTAGGCATTACATTGATTATCTAATGATGATTCTTTGGTCCAGTTTGAATAAACTATTGATTATCAATGCACTTCTCAACTTTTCTTTCAGAAATGTCACTCTGCTGATCCTTGGTCTAAGCCATACAGGGAAAACTGCAATAGTGAAAGGAATACAAAAAGGTAAAGAGAAAACTGCTACCCTCAGACCTGATGAAGAGCAAATTGCTTGTTAATTTTTTTTTCAGGGAACAAGAAGACATAAATAAAGAATAGTAAATGGGCATGGACAATTCATATATTGAACTGAATTTAATTGATTGTCGCATGTACCAAGGCACAGTGAAAAGCTTTGCCTTGCAAGCAATAAAGGCAGATCACATAGTTAAGTAGCATAGATAGTAAATAAATGGTAAACAGTGGCAAAAACAAAGCCACAGGTACAGGCAAATAAAGAATTTCAATAATAATATTGTCACCCTTAATAATGGCAACAATCAAGGTAAGGTCTGAAGTGTTTTCAACCAAACCTCAGTCAGAATTGCTAAGAAGGTCCATTCATGAGAATCCCACTATCACAAAGCCAGTCTTCAGACAAGTTCACTCACTCCCAATGGAATAAAGAAATTTTAGAATTTGCGCAGGCTACAGCAAAAGGAATGAGAATATCCTAACTGGGTGCTAAATGTTAGAATTTAAGTAGTTGAGTATTGATGCATAGAACAGGACCCTAGGCTTTTACCATGCTTAAGCTTCTATTTACAAGCACGTTAATTACAGGTGCACTTCCAAATCAACAGCCACAGTGGCGGCCTGCTCCTACACATGGATAGATATGACTATAAATAGAATTGAAATTAATACATAATTATCAATACTAAAAAGAGACATAAAGTCAAAGCTATTCATCTTGTACTCATCAGGACTGGAATTTGGTTTTCCAGATGGCTTTGATGGACTACTGCACAGGAGGCAGCTAATTAAGATAAGTCTGTGGTATTAGGGGCAAGGTACTGGCATTGAGAGAGGATTGGCTGGCTGGCAGAAGGCAGAGTGTAGGGATAAAGGGGTCTTTATCGGGATGGCAGCCGAAGACTAGAGGGTCCAAGAGGGTCTGTTTGGGACCACAATATTCACATTATATGTTAAAGATCTGGGTAAAAGAACTGAGGGTGTTGTTGCTAGGTTTGTAGGTGACACAAAGGTAGGTAGAGGGACATGTACTGTTGACAAGGTGGAGAGGCTACAGAAGGACTTGGGCAGGCTAGGGGAATGGGCAAAGAAGTGACAGGTGGAATACAATGTGGGAGAGTGGGAAAGAATAGAGGTGTGAACTATTTTCTGAAAGGGGAAACGTTTTGGAAATCTGAAGGACAAAAGGACTTAAGAGAATTTTGAACTGGTACTCCTAAGGTTAACATGCAGGTTCACATTTGGCAGTTAGGAAGGCAAGTGGAATGATGGCATACAGAAAACAAGGGCAGGGATGTACTGCTGAAGCTGTGTAAGACTCTGGTCAGACCGCAATTGGAATATTTTGAGCAGTTTTAGACCCATAACTAAGGAAGGATGTGCTGACATTGGAGGGGGTCCACAGGACGGTCATAATAATGATCTTGGGATTGAAGGGCTTGTAATAGAATAGAATAGAAATTTATCATCCCATGTCCTTTACATGAAAAATACAGTGAAAAATAGTGTAATCACCCCACCACAGTGCCTTCATCAATGACAGATGAAGGCACATCATAATAAAAAAAGTAAAATTAAGACAACATTCATCACAGTTATCAGCTCCAGGGCTCAGGGAAAGCCAATTTAGGATCGACGGAATACCCTGAAGACACAACTGAGCCACCAGGCTGCTGGATACAGGGCCAGAAGAAGAGCTTAGAAGACGATCATACCAGGGCGAGACCATCATTCCTGAATGAGACTGCCTCCTGGGCCGCTGGAATACCTGGATGCTGAAGATGAAGAAGACCCCCACATGGGGATGAGATCTCCACACCAGGACAAGATCACCATGCCTGGAGACAGTCACATAGTAAGAACGCCACACCAGGTTGCAACCATCTTTCTCCTCCTTCAGGTGCCCAGACCTAGCCATGGACCTGAAGCCTTGGCTTAGCCTGTGGGTTGAGGCCAGGGGAGACAGCCTGGGACCTGTTCCTCGCTCACTGGTAAACCTAGTGCTCGGGTAGAGACATGTCCGGCCAGTCCTGGCTTTGCTGCTGCCTCCAGAATCCTCCTCTTTCATTTGCCACTTTCCAGGCTCGAAAGAAAACAAAGAAAAAAATTAGTGAAAGAGCAAAAGTAAAAAGAAGGAGAAAAAGAAAAAGGAAGCCGAAAGGGACAGGCAGACCTTCGGCTCATCCCCCCTACTCCGTCACCATCTTGATAAACAAAGAATTTGAAGAGCAGCTGAAGACTCTGAGTCTGCATTTGATGGAGTTTAGAAGGATGTGGGGGGATTTCATTGAAACATACAGAATAGAGAGACTTGAATAGACTAGATGTGAAGAAGATGTTTCCACTAGTAGGAGAGACTAAGACCCAAAGGCATAGCTTCAGAGTGAAGGGACAACCTTTTAAAACTGAGATGAAAACTTTCTTCAGCCAGAAGGTGGTGCATTTGTGAAACTCATTGCCACAGAGAGCTGTGAAAGGCAAGTCATTGAGTGTCTTTAAGACAGAGATAGATAGGTTCTTGATTAATAAGGAGATTAAGGGTTACAGAAAGAAGGTAGGAGATTGGGGTTGAGAAACTTATCAGCCATGATTGAATGGTGGAACAGACTTTAGCAGCAGAATTGTCCAATTCTGCTGCTATACCATATGGAATAGTGTAAGAAAACAAGCTTTGAAAGAAAATAGCAATTTAAGCAGAATGAGAAAAGGGTGCTGAATAATTAGACAGTTATTACATGGAGATGCAGCAAGAACTGTTAACTGAGAGAAAGTGAGGGCTGTAGATGCTGGAGATCAGAGTCAAAATGTATGGCGCTGGAAAAGCACAGCAGGTCAGACAGCATCCAAGGAGCAGAAGAGTTGACATTTTGGACATATGCCCTTCATCAGGAACTGTTAACTGTCAACCTAAATAATCTGAAATAAACTCAGATCAGACAGGTAGGTTGACATTGGCTTGGACCTTACCATAAGAATGTAGCAGGGATTGGAAGTCTCCATGACCCTTTCATCAGTAATAAAGTTGCAATGCATAGATGAATGACTTTTGCCTACAAAGGATAGGATACTTTGTGTTACTATATGTAGTTTCTAGTATATGCAAATAAATCATGTTGTGAACCCAACTGTTAATTTTAAATAAGTTTCTGGTATAATTCTTAGCTCAATTAGAACTATTAGTGAAATGTTATTCAGTATTAGACTCGCATCTAATGTTTGTATGGAATTGCGTTGCTTGCAAGGAGGGATTGGTTGCGTACTAGTGCCATGTTACACACCAAAGGCATTATTTGGTATGATCCACCAGTAATTGGGATATTTGGCTTACATCCTTGACATTGGTTTACATCGGCATTGAACTTCATATCGCAATGCTCATTTGTATTGCAAGCAAAATGACTATTTGGCTTGAAGAGTGAATCCTGTTTTTGGAGAAAACCACTCAGGTAATTATGCAAAGTAATACCTTGACTCAGGTAGCTTCACCTTTCAAATTGTTGAGACATCTTCCCCTTTCAGAATAATCTGAGATAGACTGGGAACTATTCAGGGCCTAATGGGTGGTATAGTCCCTTTTGTGAATTTGCACATTATGTAGTGTGTGATGATCTGATCAGTGTAGCCATTATTAAGCAGGACTGATTGATATGCCCTACCTCATTATTAAACCTACTCACCAGTAAATAGCTCTACTTACTAGTAAGAGTGACTGACTTGGCCAATGATATGAATGCCTACAAAAGCAGGTTAGAAGCTAATTATTTTGTGGTGAGTAACGCGTCTCCTGACTCCTGACTCCCAACATCTGTCCACAAAACACAAAATGGGAGGATGATGGAACACTCTCCATTTGCCTGGTTGATTTCAGCCCCGTCAATACTGAGGATCACATTCACAATTAGCAGCAAAATATGCAACGCTTTGTCGAAAATGCTATCAAGTGGCATTTATTCAGCAAGAACTGGGTCACTGATATTCATTTGGGTTTGGCCAGGACCACTCCACTCCAGACTTATATTTCAACTTTGGTCCAGAACTGAAGTAAGAGTGACTGACTCGGCCAATGATATGAATGCTAAGCCTACAAAAGCAGGTTAGAAGCTAATTATTTTGCAGGAGTAATGCGTCTCCTGACTCCTGACTGCCAACATTTGTCCACAAAACACAAAATGGGAGGATAATGGAACACTCTCCATTTGCCTGATTGATTTCAGCCCCATCAATACTGAGGGAGCTCAGTATCATCCAGATATGAGCAATCCACTTGCTTGATAGCCCAGCTGACGTCCACAAGATTCACTGCAGCAACTTGCATTGACAACACATTCCAAAGTGGAAACTAAATATTCAGGAGTATGAGAATGCTTTGATAATACAAAATGTATTTGTACATGAGCAAGAAATTAACTTGCAGTGAATTACCTAGAATCCATGTGGTTGGAGATAAGATGAAACAAGGGGGATAGATACGTTGGTCAGAGTAGTCCAAAGGCCCTATATATAACATAAGTCTTACAGTAGAGCAGAGAATAAATCAAGACACAATAAGGGTATGTTAAAAAGCATTAAAATACATTAAATATGGGTGATTTTAATCTTCATATTCATTTGGAAAATCAGACTGACAGAGATATCCATAGGAAAAGGAATAGTGAATTCAGGGTAGTTACCTAAAACAATATGTTGTGGATCCAACAAGGGATCAGGCTATTTGGATCTGATAATGTGTAATGAGACAGGTTTTATAATTGATCTCAGATTAAAACATTTTATAGAGAACAGTGACCATAAATTGATAGTACTTAAAATTCAGTTTGAGAGTGAGGAATTTAAGTCGGAAGAAACTGTACTCAACTTAAATAAGGGAATTATCGTGAGTCAGAGTAGGATTGGCTGGAGTGGACTAGGAATTGGGTTTAATAGGAAAGATGGTTGATAAACAAAGGCAAGCTTTCTTTTAAAAAAAAGTTCATGACTTGCAGATAAAATATATCCTAGTGAGGAAGAAAGGTTCTTGGAAAGGGATAAACTGACTATAGTTAACCAAGGAAGTTAAGGACAGTATCAAATTGGAAGAAAAAAACATACAATGTTGCAAAGAGTAACGTTAAATCAGAGAATTGGCACAGTTTTAAAAACCAACAAAAAAGACCAAAATATTATAGAGAGGAAGAAAATAGGTTGAGGGCAAATTAGCAAGTTACATTAAAAATAGACAGTAAGAGCATTTTTAAATATATGAAAAAGAAGAAAGAGGCATCAGTGAACATTGGTCCCCTGGAGAATGAGACTGACAAAATAAAAATGGAGGGTCAGAAAGTAGAAGAGTTGAACAAATATTTTGCATCAACATTCATGGTAAAGGATACTAATAGCATTATCAAAATGTTAAGTAGTCAAGGTCTAAAGTTGGGGGAGCTGGGGTGAAACAAACCTAATAACCAGCACTAGAGAAACAAATGGGGCTAAAGGCCAATAAGCCCCCAAGACCTGATGGGTTACATCCTAGGATTTTAAAAGAACAAGTTACTGAGATCGTGGATATGGTAGTGGTATTCATACAAGAATACTTAGACTCTGGAGAGTCCTAGAGGATAAGGAAACTGCCAATGTATTCCCTTATTCAAAATGGAAGGGAGACAAAAAAGACATGTAACTACAGGCCACCAGTTTGTTGGTAATTGAGAAACATTCGAGTCTATTATCATGGATAATATAACCAAGCAGAGTCAGCATGGTTTCATTAAATGGAAATCATATCTGAATAATGTATGACTGTCTTTGAGGAGGTAACAAACAAGGTAGATGAAGGGAAACTTGTTGATGTAATATATTTGTATTTTTAAAAAGCATTCAATACAGTAACACAACTACGGCTACTTAGTAAGATATGAATTCATGGTTTTGGGTAATATAATATCATGGATAGAGGACTGGCTAGGAGAAGACAAAGAGTTAGGATAAGGGAGGTATTTTCAGGATAGCAACCTCTAAATAGTGGAATGTTATAAGCGTCAGTGCTGGGGCCACAATTATTTACAATATATATGAATGGCTTTGATGAAGGAAGTAAATGTGCTATCACTTTGTTTGCAAATGACACAAAAATCAGTGAGAAGGCAAGATAGTGAGGATGACATAAGGAGTCTATCAATGGATAAAGACGGGTTAAATGACTGGAAAAGAGTCAAAACACAACTGGAATACTGTGAACAGTTTTGGTCCCCTTATTTAAAGAAAGATATACTCACATTGAAGACAGTCTGGAGAAGGTTCACGAGGTTGATCCTGCGTATGGTAGGATTTTCTTACGAGGAGAGATTGAGGAGTATTCATTGGAGTTTAGGAGAATGAGAGGTGACTTTATTGAAACATATAAGTTTCTTAGGGGCTTGACAGGGTAGATGTGGAGAGGTTGTTTCCCAATTGGGAACTTTTATGGCCAGTGGGCATAATCTCAGAATAAGGGATCATCCATTTAAGATGGACATGAGGAAGAATTTTTTTTCATTAGAATCCGTGGAATTCTTTACCACAGAGGACTGTCAAAGCTGGGTCACTATGTATATTCAAGGCTGCGATAGACAGAAGTTATGAGGAATAGAATCAGTATAAGGATAAGATAGGAAAATGGAGTTGAGGATTATCAGATCAACTATCATCTATATTGAATGGCAGAGCAGACGTAATGGGCTGATATCCTAGTTTTGCTTCTAGATTGTATGGTGTCATGGTCTTAAGAGTCACAATATCCTGATTTTAAAATATGTTGCTAATTATTGACTAAATTCAGCTAAAATCCTGAGACTTCCTTCATAATAGCACTGTGGAAATACATTTCAGCACCCAAACCGGATGTCAATGTCTTCTTGAGGGCAGATATGGGTGGTCAATAAATGCTGATCTTACAAGTATTATCCATATCCCATGAATAATTGGGAAAAAAGCTGTGAGAGTATATAGCAGGATGACATATCATTTTTCTATTTATCAACTTACTTGTAATCAGGGAGGGATGCTGGAGAACATTGGGTATTTTAATGGAATGCCTTTGACAATGCACAAAGGAAGTCAAAACTAGGTACAGTTTTGAGATGAGGTATAGTTAGGGGCTGAGTTGTTATTCAGTTTGGGTTTGTAGATATAATTAATTTTAAAAACTACAATGCACCAAAATAGGAGAGATATAACAAGGGTGTAATAATTTTATGTAGGGCATTTCCATTTTAAGTGATTATGAAATGTTTAATGTAGAAGGTTGACAGGTGGTGTGCAGATGTGTTCTTTCTTCATTCTGTACAGATAGATTTGTACCTTGTACTTCCACAGGCAGAAAGATATAACTGCAGTGTGATAGATTTGTAATGGGACCTGCTTATACAAATGTAGATATAGTCATTTGTAAAGGAAATAATCAGCAGGAAATGCATCAAACCTAAGATTTTAATATACTATAGATGTAATTTCATGATGCTTTCTGATGCTAATATTCAAAATTTTGGACTAGATATTATCCTATGTTTACTCTGATTCACAGTTCTTTTTGTTTTAATCTCTGAACATTTACTCAGGACAAGAACTAAAGCGCAAAAGTCTCAGTATTATGACTATTAATAATGTATTTATGATTTTGTACACATTGCAGAGAGCAATTATTCCTAAGGAACATGATTCAAACAATTGCAACCATCAATGTTGCTACCATTATCTTCTGTCGATTTAGTGCAAACACAGATAAACATGAAGCCTTAAGTTATGGCCTGTCTCTCAGCCGCAGGCTACACTGAGGCACTGTCCCAACCCAAGTCATAGCCGTTAACAAAATCTATCAACTTGGAAAATGCTTCCTTGTTCCCTGTGCCTCCATCGCATGTCAATGAAGTAAACATGAAAAATTAAGATTCATTCAGCAAGGCTTAGTGGGATTTTTGACTACCACTGAAGAGCAGAACTGGTCCTGAAAGTTATATGAGAAGTTATCATTAATAATTAATTTTAAATGTAATAGTATTAGTCGGTAAGAATAACGCGGTCCTTGAGGAGACCAGTCCCATCTTCACTTGAGGATACCTCCATCATGTTATGTGTACTATCATGATGCTAAATGGAATAGACTAGATCATGCATATCCATCCACTACATACTGTCAGTTATTACCAAAGCAGCAGAATTATATGGAAGAGTTTTACAACTTCATGATCCAAAACATCCCCTACACTGCACAATCAAACCAGGGGATCAACCTCTTTTGCAGGAAGGCATGCCGGAAGCTGTGCCAGGCATACCTAAAAATGATGTCTCAACCTAGTGAAGCTACAACACAGGACTCTTTATAAGCTAAAAAGCATAAACAGTAAGTGATAGACAGGGCTAAGTGACTCACAATCTGCTCTGTTTGGCTTCTGCCAGGCTCACTCATTTAACCTCTTTACAACCATAGTTCATACATTGACAAAAAAGCTGAATTCCAGCTGTCACCTCACGGGAGAGTAACTGCCCTTGACATCAAGACCACATTAGATCAAGAGTGGCATCAAGGAATCCTAGCAAAACAGGAATCAATGGGAGCCAGGCAGAAAACTCTCCACTGGTGAAGCCATACCTGGCATAAAGAAATTTGATTGTTGGAGGTCAATCATCCCAAATCAAGGACATCTCTGCAGGAGTTCCTCACGGTAATGTCCGAGGACCAATGATATTTAGCTGCTGCGTCAATGGTCTTCTCTCCATCATCGGGTCAGAAGTGGCAATGTTCACTGATAATTGTATAATACTTAATACCATTTATGACAGCTTAGATCCTGAAGCAGACCATGTTCAAATGCAGCAAGACCTGGAGAATTTCCAGGTTTGGACTGACAAGTAACATTCGTGCCACTGAAGAGGCAGGAAATGACCACCTCCACCTCCATCTAACTAATGTCACTTAACATATCATCATCATCATTGAATCTCCTACTATTAGCATTCAGGGAATGGCGATTGACCAGGATCTTAAATGGACTCATCATATAAATACTGTGGAACTGGAGCAGGTTAGAGGCTAGGAATTCAGCAGTGAGTAACTCCCCTGCTGACTCCCCAAAGCTTGTCCATCATCTACAAATCCCAAGACAGGAGTGTGATGGATGACTCTCCACTTGCCTGGATCAATGCAGCTCCAACAACATTCAAGAAGCTTTACACAACAAAGTAGCTCATGTGATTGTCACCACATTTTAAAATATTCAGTCCCTCCAATATTGATGCTCAGTAGCAGCAATGTGTACTATCTATAAGATACATTGCAGAAACTCTCTAAGGCTTCTTAGATAACACCTTGCAAACCCACAATTGCTACAATCTAGAAGGACAAGGGCAACAGTTACATAGGAACATCATTGCTGCAATTTTCCCTCCAAGCCATCTGACTTGCAAATATATTGGCGTTCCTTCAGTGTAACTTGGCCAAAATCCTGGAACTTCCTCCCTATTAGTCATCAGGAAACCTAATGGAATGTTAGTCCTTAATACAAGAAGGTTGAACTATAAGAGTAGGGAAGTCTTACTGCAACCATGCAAGGTATTAGTGAGACCGCTTCTGGAGCACTGTGAGCAGCTTTGGTCCCCTTATTTAAGGAAATATGTCATTACATTGGAGACAGTTCAGAGAAGGCTCACTGGAATGATCCCTGACATAAAGGGATTGTCTTATGAGCAAAGGCTAAACAATTTGGGACACCACTCACTGGAGTTTAGCAGAATGAGAGGTGATGTCATTGAAGCACATAGGGTCATTAAGGGGCTTGACAGGATAAATATTGAGATGTTTCATCTCATGCTAGAGTCTAGGACAAGTGGACATTGTCTCAGAATAAAGAGATGCAATTTAAAACTGAGATGAGGAGGAATTTCTTCTCTCAGAGAGTTGAGAGTCTTTGGAACTCTTTGCTACGGAGAGCTGTGGGGGAAAAGTCTTTACGTATTTAAGGCTGAGACAGATTCTTGGTCAACTTTTCAAGGATTATGGGGAAAATGCAGGAAAGTGGATATGAGGAATGTTGAATCAGCCACAATCCTCTTGAACAGTAGAGCAGGCTCCAATGGCCGAATAGCCTACTCATGTTCCTATTTTTTATGGTTTTGTGGTCTTATGGCATTATAGTTGTACATACAGCAAATAGACAGTACTGAATCAATCAGGCAGCTCACCACCATCTTCTCAAGGGCAGTCAGGGCTGAACAATAAATGTTAGCCCAGTCAATGATGCCTATTTCCCATGAATGAACAACCAAAGCATCTAAAAATAAAGTTTGGTTTCATATTCTGCTTTCAGTTTCACCAATGTGTACATCCTTATTTTTACACCATGTATTGTAAACTTGTAAGAAATGATTTGTTTATTCATGCTTTTTATTTCCTTGTTGGCTGCTGGTAAGAATAATATGATTGGCTGCTTGGATAATTTGATGATTTCATTGCAGGCTGATCATGGAACTCCCAATTAAACTATGTTGCACATTTAACTGCACAGAAAGAGAGAGGTAAATCTATCCCCACACAGATTATGGACACACATAGCGCATTGTTCTTCAATGTCAGTGCTGCAAGTATCTTTGCTTTACCACTGACTCTCAAATCTTACCAATTATACTGTGGTGAACCTTATTAAAAGTGAATATATTCTTTGAAACAATGTATATTATGTAAATGACACAGTTCACCAGAACCAAAAGGTGAGATGATTGCATAGCTTGATATCTGCAGGCTTCCCTTCTGTTACATTCTCGTGCTGGAATGTTCCTTCAGTGTCCGACCAAGGGGTCACCATAATTTCCATGGAATATCAGTAGAACTTCCAGATACATGCTACAAATAGCCTTTACACTGATCCTAATGAAAGTTATATGGCTGATCGGGAGAGCACCAAGGGAATTCCCAGTGTGGCTCTCCATTGCTTTGGATTATCTCAAGGAAGCAGATAAATGAGAATAACTTCAAATATATAATACCATGTCCAATTTTAGACCAGTATTGGTCTAAAATACTGTTTCTCCCATCATAGATTCAAATGATGAAATTACCATTGTTAATTCATTTTCTGTAGTCATGCATGTCATTGTTATTATTTTTTACATACTAAATCACTGTCATTTTTGGCAATTACCTTCCAGTAATTTGCACAATTTTAACTTTTGCTCAGGCTACAATCAGTGGGCTCCTTCTTCTCTAGGCAGCGTCCATGATTGTTACGTGTTGCTGAATCATCAGCTTATGCTGTGAATTTGTATGAAGGCAGAGTAAGGAGGCAGACTCCAAGTCTTCTTCAGTCAGAATAGGGATTGAATCCCATGCTATTGGTGTCATTCTGAATTATATATCAGCCATCTTGCCAAGTGAGCTAGCAGGTTTCCAGTCCCTGTGCTGTAGTCCTTAAAATTAAACATTTCTGTATTTCTTGCATTTCATACACTCTGCTTTTATTAAAATAAGGAAGAAAAGCATGAATATGTACTGTGATTTGAAATTAAGGCACTTTGCTGGAACAATATTAATTTACTGTTGTATAATCCTGCTTTAATAGATCTGTCACATACAAAGTGGAAAAAGTATTCCAGTTCCAAAAATAACATTAATATTTTGTGACTTCTAATCATTGTTTCCATCCAGAATCTCCATTCTTAATTCGTCCAAGTGGTGGATTTTCCAGAACGGATCTCAAGGTAGATCGGTTTAATGTGACAATATTTGACCTTGGAGGTGAGGAGAAAATCCGAAGTACTTGGAAGAATTATTATCCTGAAGCCCATGGTTTTATTTTCGTTGTTGACTCGACGGATGTGAAGCAGATGGGGGAAGCTAGAAATGTTCTGTCTGAAGTACTAAAACATCAAAAGATGTCTGGGAAGCCTGTTCTTGTGTAAGTTCTGAAAATCAATAATCAATAATTCAATAAAAATCATTTGATGTTTGAAAGAGGACAAGATTGATAATGAGTTGAAGAAAGCTTTTGGTGTACTGTTTGCGCTTAAGTTAGCTAAGAAAATGGTATTTACTTGAAAATCCATTGTATCATTTCCTTGTGAGAATTTTAAAATTTCAATGAAGGACAGTTTTTTCTGACATGTTTCTTTCAAGTACAATAATTTCTCCTCCATCTCTCTCCCAACTTGTGGCATGTGTTAACTAGCCTCATCAACCCTTCCTTTAGTTCCCTATCAACACAACCTCCTTACTACAGTACACTCCTCCTAAGTTCGTTTTGCTCATCAGCGCATGCTTATTGGTACAGTTACTTCTTTTACTCTGGTGATGATTCTATCCCTTCCGAATGGCTAATACCATCCCCTACCCTAAAAAGTCCTTTGGGGCAGAGTTTTATAGTCCTCAACCAATAGCTCTTCTGCAGGACCCACAAGAAATTTTCCACCACACTCCTACCTGCCCCTGATCCATCCATAATTTTCCAAGAGGTTAGCAAAGCCTAGGGACAGCTCATCCACTCTCACCTTAATTTAGTACTTTACGTGATCAAGTCATGAATATTTTAAGTCAGAGATGGTTTTTTTTTTAGGCTGTCATGGGGAGTTCAGTGACATTGGGGAAGCTTGGAAGGTCATCTTTCTCATTCACCAGGCAGGAAGAGGGAATGCCTCACTCAGGGGCATTCCTTCAGGATTTAGAATCTGGTACAATCCCAGACCTGGCCACCTATGCTGCTGGAGTTACTGGGCTTCCAGTCAATTCCAGATTGACCACAGGTCTCTGAGGTGAAGCTTCCACTTAAGTGAGGGGTGGAAGTACAGATCACAGCCTATTGATGCTCCTGCCCTTGGTCACTTTACCCACCATAGTACTTCCAGTGTTCCCAAGCTTCCAAAGTTCTGGAATGTATTGACCAGGAACAATGTCCTCAAATTTCTGAACTCTCCGTATTCAGGTCTCACATCGTCAGCACCACTGAGAATAGAATGATCAAAGCCACCAATTCAATTCAATGAAGATACTATTTTCTTCTGAAACTGTAATTTGCTTTTTTTTCTTCATACTCCTTGACCTTTTGAATATCTTCAATATCATAAATCATTCCATGCTTCTGCTCTGTCTCCATGGTATAACCTGATTTTACCAATCCCTACAGCATTAGTAACATCATCATTTCCAGTATTCTAGTACCAGTAGTTATAGTATTTTCACAATACTTCTAGCTGCTTCTCTTCATGATCACCCTCATAGTATTCTATTCTTGGTCACCTCCCTCGTTCTCATTTCCATGCTAAACTTTGTTAACATTAATAAGAAAATATCCAATTCTATTTCAGTCTCTTCCATTACTCAAAGGATTAATGGATCCTTAGCTGCTTTTCTGACAGTAAACCTGGATGAACCAAATTTACCTCCAATTTAGCACCAGCCACATCTGTTTGGATCCTATTGACATTCATTCTATTAACCTTCCTAACTACCATCATAGGCTAAGGTTCCTGTACTTTGCTTTCCTTCAACACCATCTGTTGTTCTTCACTGCTGCTGAAACCCCATTTCAGGTGCTCAAAGTTTGTCAGGTTTTCCTTGCTGACCTCCCTGCTTACACCGTATATATTGTAACTATTCAAAATGTGAAGATCTAAGTATTCATTAGCATCAAGTCCTGTCTCCTCTATTGTACCTGTCTTTTCTAAACTCTATTGGATTTCTGTACCTGAGCAAAGTGACTGCACCTTCTTTGTCCTCACATACAAATCACTCTGTGGACATGTCTTACTCTGCTTCACTGATTTTTTTCGTCCATATTATGGACACATGCATCCTTCACATCTCCCATATTTGGGTTACTATGCTCTAGTATTAGTGTTTGCTCTTTCTGTCACTTGGCAACTCCCTCTCTGATCAATCCATCTCATCAAATCTCTCCCTGTCCTCAAAAACATATTGCAATCCTTTTTAACAGTTCTACATCCCTTCTCTCGCTAGATGCTGTATTATTGCTCACATTTTCTTCCTGCTTAGCATCACTAGATGCCTGATATACCACTATGTATGTGGAAAACATTATAGAAGCTTAAGGATTCTAGTTGTTGAAATCTAGTTTACAGGAAGTGTACAGATTAATATTAACAAATTATTCATTTACATATTTTTCCTGTTCAATTTTGGTGTATAGCTAAAGACTATACTGAGATGGAGACTAAGGCAGATTAAGGTATACTTTCAACTGGTCACTGAGTTTAACAGAACAACAATTTGGACCGACCATTTTCCATCAAATTGGAAAATCCACCATCATTCAATCATTCGAGTTAGAACTAGTGGTCATTCTAATATGTTCCATCGCAATATGCCCTACTGCCAATTGACCCCTGGTATTGTGGATGTGCAAGTTATGCAGCTTCTTTTCTGCACATACTCAAGTTTATATTGTAGTAGGACTTGGAATGAATCAGCTGAATTTAATATGTATTTACATATGGAGTTGCAATATTCGTGTTTCATCATTTACTTTCTGTTTAGACTAGCGAACAAGCAGGATAAGACTGAGGCACTACCAGAGTTCGACATTATTGAGCAACTATCCTTGGGGAAACTGGCAAATGAAAATAAATCCATCTGTCACATTGTAAGTTTCATTGAACTTCTGTCTTGCTGTACAATTTACTATCAGTTTGGACTGCCTACATGTCTTCTTCAAAAATATTAGAGCACATTTTAACTTGTACCTCCCATCAGATACCCTTCAACCACAAGGTATCAGTAGGGGAGAACTGAAACTTCCTGTTCTGTGCCATTTGTATGGACTGGCCAATCCCAATGTGGTTGTGTTCCTTGTCCAAACGTGGTGCTTGAAAGCAAGGCAAGCTGCTAGATATTAGGGACTGATATTCAATCCCAAGATACAACAGATAATAATGGAAAAGGCAAAATTCTAAGACCAAATTCTTCAGTCAAATGTAAGGGGTCAACTTTTACACAAGTAATAATTTGTAGAGATTGAAATCCACCACCCATCATTGTCTTGCTATTACAGATTTGACTGTTCCAAGACTGGTTAATACTTCTCTCCTCCAATCATTCCGTCACTCCACTTTATTCTCATGCTATAAGTGAAGGACTTGTTTAGAGACACATCCGGATCTGTTTCAGTGCTGTATGGCTCTATGACTCTAAGGCATATTAGACTACAAAGAATCACTGCAGCATCACTATTCTTTGTTCTAACATAAGCTCCAAACTCCGAACTTCCATCAACTTTATTTTCAAGCCACTTTCATCTGGGAATTGGGACAACTACATCTTTAAGAAATTGCTCTTAAGGAATGATTTTTTTTTGTGAACATCACCATTGTGTTAAGCTTTGTCTCATTGGATATATGTGACAGCTCAAAAGTGAATCTTATAGAAGTTGTCCTCACTAACAATGATATTTTCTCTAACTTTATCCACCATTTGGCTGGCATATCAAACTTCATCAGATTCTCTTGCAGTTTCATACTTTTTGTTTATTCTTTTGTCAAAATTTGACTATAAGCTACTGAAATGTGATACACCTGGTGTGGGAGATTATATGAAATATTGGTCTTCTGTTGTGATCCAACTCTATTTCTCTTCATCAACCTGGTATACCAATCTGGCATGACTCTGAAATCTGCATTCCCAAATTTTCTAGCTTGTTTAAGCGTGACATTTTGGTTATACCACAAGAAACTGAGAGTTCAATTTGGCAGTTTCATTATGGTATTTTGTAAATTAGTTTTTCAACTGTGGCTACGTGCTAGATTTTGTCTGTTTGCATTTCTTATTCTTTGGCCTAAGGTGGTAGGGAGCTTTCTCCAATCTCTAGCATTCTTCTCTATGTCAATAAATTCCCTCGCTGCTGCACAATTATTTGTCTGCTCCGCAGTCTCATTACTTTCAATCGAAACTGGCCTTCGCATTTGCTGTTCCTTCTTGATATCAAGTGCCATATTAGAAGGCATGGTTTGGCAGGAATGCAGTGCATATTAGCAAGATGGTAACCGTGACAGCACATTTTGACTTGTGTAGGTACAAGGAGCCACTTTCAATGGCATGCTGTCCTATGATTCTAAGGATTAGTAGGCTTACACCAGGTGAATTTGACTTCAGCAGCAAGCAGGTAGTAAATTCAAAGAGTTTACATATTTAGCTAAAAGCAGCGGCCATCTTTTACAGAAGATTAACCATTACTCAAATATATATAGCATCTATTTTTACAACCATATTATGTTCATGAATGCACAAGATGCTGTTATCGAAAGCTCTACAATAATTGTGATGTATTTGGTAAATTATTAATACAGGATAGTTATCCATGATTGTTAAGCCACAATTTTCTTGTGAATGCATCTGGACTTCTTCCTGACATAATATGGAAACAGAGATGATGACATTTATGAGTTCCAATGGAATTTTCATCCTTTCCCCTGAGGACGAGAGCAAGAAATTCAAATACTTGAAGCTGCAATGGAGCTGCCATTGATCTCGCCCTACTTTCATTTTCTATTATCAGCAGGGAGTTTGTGTTGAGGAACTGCCGATACATTGGCCTGAGTGTCTGTGTCCTGTCCATCTCTGATTAGAAATTTGAAGAGGGAGAAGCTGTAAACAGTGGTGTTGAACTAGAGCTGCTTTCTTGAACTGCTTTTGGTGATCATTTTTACTGCTGTTACGTTCCCTGTCTCCAGGCTCTATACTGCGCAAAGTATACATCAGAACTATACAAATGACCAAAACCCACCAATTCAGGTGGGTTTAGATCTGATAAAATACAGGATGCAGCAAACGTTCAGCTGTGCAGCTCTGTTGTTATCTTTTGTTAGGGATTAGATTGGATAATTGGTAACTTGCAGAATATTCTTCTAGATTTTTACACTCACGCAAACTGTTTCATGGCATCTCATCAGATAACCGCTTCATAGTTTTCACAACAATTTCATTCAGTTTAAAAGTACAAGTTGTATTTTTATTGTCTTTATTGCCGAAGATGTGGTATGAACTGAATATACATCCAAGAACAACCGTTGCCATTCAATTATCAAGTTGGCCAATATATCTCACCATCCTCTATTCCCTATACGCCATAGAAATCTGCGAATGCAACAAGTAACAACATTACTGATAATAAATAACCTGAAGATGACTTTTAACTTCTCAAGTTGATCTTAAAAATGTATCTCTTCCAATGTCAATGTAATAAATCTTCAATTTTAAAATGGTATTCCAGCTGTCCTGACACAGTTAGTACTGTACAAATTCAATCACCAAGGCAGAAAACAAATTCATTGTGAATGCCATGAAATAAATTATTTAGTGTATTTTACATTTCTGCATTAACATGATTTATTTGCTATACAACTTCTAGGAGAATTCAGAAATTTCTTACTTTCTTTCCTTGTATTTTATTCAATTGCTCATTAGATTTGGTTTGCAATCTTCTTATTACAGCCACACACTAGATGGAGAGAATTTTGTCTTACCTAGACTTTAGCCAAGTTTCAAGTGTACAAAGTGTTCTGGTGGCATCTATGCTTGAAGGCTTAAATCTGTGAACAGGGGTATCTCGTGGGGTTTTCATATGTTATAACGTCTGGAAGCCCTGACAGTCACTATAGGCTATACTTGTTCATGATTAGTTTAAGTGAGGCATTGAGAGAATCTGAGAAAATTTATTTTACTATTCACTCATGGGATGTGGGCATCACGGGCTCGCCAGCATTAATTGCCCGCACCGAGTTGCCCTTGAGAAAGTGATGGTGAGCTACCTTCTTGAACCATTGCAGTATATGTGCTGTATGTTGATCCACAATGCCCTTATGGAGAGAATTCTACTCAATATAACAATCAATGGTGTGGAGAGGTGAAGTATTGTAAGGCAAGACTTAAAACTAAATAGATAGTGAACAGAATTTTTTTAAACAGGCAAAAACTCCAACTTAACAGTCAGGGAATCAGGATTCAAAATACATGGGAGCAGGAGGTGAAATCCCCAAAATACCTGGGAGCAATCAATCACTGGGGCAACCAATGAGAAAAAGGTTGCCCTGATAATAGAATGAATTTGTTTTGATCACACAGCATTGCCCTTTGATGTGAAGGGCACTGCTTGTCACAGGCCACTCGGGTGTCTTCCTACTTTTCCTGGTGGTGGAAATTGAGTAAAGATTTGTACACCTTGTCTCTCACTGTGTCTCACACCTGCGCACACACACCATGGGTGCTGGGGTTAAAAATAATAAGCACTACCGCAGTTAGGCGGTAGTGTGGGGGTTATAAAAAAAATAGAAAAAAAAACCAGGAAAAAAAAGAAAAAAAAATAGAATGAATTTGTGAGGAGCTGTTCCTTCAGCCACAAGCTGGTTCTCTTTGTGCTTTTGCTCCGAGCAATTGTAGGAGGGAAAGAGCATGTGTCTGGAGGAAAGCACATGGTAGCAATGTGGGAAATGATGAGAAGCTTCAAGAAGCCCTTTGTTGGGGTCTGGGGCTTTTGCCCACATCTGGGGTATTTATGGTGGCAGAGTTTTTTCTAGGAATTGGGGCCTATGCCAGAGACTGAGATTTTTGCCATGGGCCAAGTGCCAACTGTTAGGTCCTAAGGTAGGAGTTGGAGAGTAAGGAGAATGGTATCTGCCAGGGGTAAAGAACAGCTTCAGGATGGGAAGAAGGCATAGGGTTAGGCTGCAAGGTTTTGGAGGGAGAAGAAGGCTACAAGAGGGGTGGGGGGGCAAAGCAGACTAAAACAACAGAGAGGTAGGAATGGATTTGGGGAGGGAGAAGATTGCAAGAGAGAGCAGCGGGAGGAATGGAGACTACAATGAAGAATGGGCAAGGAGGTGGCTAGAAGAAGGAGGGAGTACAAGGATGCAACAAGAATGGGAGGAAGGAAGCTGCAAGTACAGTGAGGAGAGAAAAAGGCTGCAAAGGGAGACAAGAAGAGGGCAGCTTCAGGGTGGGGGGGGGGGGGGGGGAGGCTAATAATCATCAGCGTTATTTTCAAGTCACCTTCCTCTTTAATTGTGAATTTGGACAATTACGTCTTTTGGAAATTGCTCTTTGGGATGGTTATTCTTCTGAATGATTACATATATGTCCATCAGCTTTCTGCGTATGTGATGGAAATGCATTCGGTGTGACCTCACCAGTCTGCAGAACATGTGTTGAGGGTGATAACCTTTTATATGTGGAAACGTGTGTCAGTTACAGCATTTTGAAAAAAGAAAGTCTGCAGTTTGAAGCCAATTTAAATACTGAAACTTTTAGGAAATCAATGCTTTTCGTGTGTGTTGTAGATTTAGATTTGATTGATGGTTGATAATATTGCGGATAAGGATAAATTCTTTGAATTCATCTTCTGCATGAGTCCAAATAGCCCATGTATCAACACAACTCCAAAAAGTATTATTACCGTGGGCTGAATGTCTTCAGCCACTCAATAAAGTGGTAAGAAAGTTGGGAGAAACATGTGAGATTGGCAATAAGCAGATTCCTGATGATGAGAGCAAGAAGTCCCATTTTCCAATAGTCCAATATTTGCACTAGGCGAAAGAGAGGACTGCAGATGCTGGAAATCAGAGCCAAGAGTGTGATGCTGGAAAAGCACAGCCAGTCAGGAAGCACCCAAGAAGCAGGAGAATCGACGTTTCAGGCAAAAGCCCTTCATCAGAAATATCCTGATGAAGGGCTTTCTGATGAAGGCCTTTTGTCCAAAATGTCAATTTTCCTGCTCCTCAGTTGCTGCCTGACTAACTGTAATATTTGCTCTAGTAGTGAGGAGTAGTAGAGTAGTGAAAGCCTACTTGTATGCATTAGTCACATCTCATTGATATGCAGTTTCCCATTATCCCAATCTCTAGATAGAATCTAGACAGCAACAATCCTGACATGAATGTCAAAAATGGTAACCTGGTGACTTCAGTTCACCTCTTGCTTCTGCAAATGTGTTGCTGGTCAAAGCACAGCAGGTTAGGCAGCATCTCAGGAATAGAGAATTCGACGTTTCGAGCATAAGCCCTTCATCAGGTTCTCTATTCCTGAGATGCTGCCTAACCTGCTGTGCTTTGACCAGCAACACATTTGCAGCTGTGATCTCCAGCATCTGCAGACCTCATTTTTTACCTCTTGCTTCTCTCAAACTCCATCTTGGACATCAGACTCTAACATCTCAGAGCATGCGCTATGGGTGGCAATCACACAACCCCTGTCTGCCAGACCTCCAAATTCCTGTCAGCAAAGCAAGGTGTGAATTTCCCTCTGTCGGACATGGCTGGGAAAATTGATTCTGTGAAGGCCAGCTCCAGACTGCCAATGTTTGATAAGCACCAGGAATCCCGGGATCTCCTGATGGTGGCCAATACATCCTCCTTTGGCAAGAGGGAGAATATGATGCGTGGGGAGCCATACGGTCACAATCCATAGGTAATTTGGAGAGTTTGGGAAAATAATGTGAGGAACCTCAGTAATGCTCCTGGAATTAGCCATAATTAACACTTAGCCAATTTTATACGGCACTGTATAACTGCTTTACTATTAATGAGTTGGTGTTTTTTTAAAGTAAAACATGCACCTGCTTAGTGTTGATGAGTTAGCTCTCACTGAACTTCAAACTACTGTGGTAAACCAAATTCAAATCCTTTTTCCTAAGGAACCATGCTCAGCTACTTTGGACTATGCTGAAAAGAAACTAGACAAGACCATTTTGAAGGGGTTGCGATGGTTGTTGCGTGCAATTGCCAAGGACTACGCTGACCTGTGTGCGCGATCGATCCATGATAGTACAACACCAAAGGCAAAACAGCAGGAACAATTGGAAGGAGCACAGTCAATACTCAGGATACAAGGAAAAAGGTATCACTGTTTGTGTGTGCTGTAGCCCAATTCTTAGTTTTCACGTTGACAGGTCAGAAAGTTGTTGGTTCAGTGCTCATTCCGGTGATTTGAGCACATCATCCAGGTTAACATATCAATACAGTATTGAGGAAATGCTACACTGTCAGAGGCATGGTCCTATGGGTAAGATATTAAATAGATGGATTTAAATCATTCTGAAACATTAGTCAAAAAAAAGCATTGCTGTTGGATTCTCCTGGTCATCTTTTAATCGGTCAAGTGAGACCATAAAAATAACTTAAATGATCCTTGCATTTGTTTTATTTGTGGGAGGCTGCTGTGGACAAACTGTGAGCAGCATTTCTCATTTACAATAGTCATTACATCTTAAGAATCCTTTGTTGGCTATAAAACACGTTAATACATTGTGGGGTTACCGAAGGTCTAATTTTAATTTGCGGAAAATGCACAATAATTTTGTAAAGTCAGTTGGATATGCAATCTATATCCTCACATTTTATTTATGTTTATATAGCATCTTTAATGTAGTTGATTAACACCATAAGATATTTCATACAAGTGTAGTGCTTAGAATGCAATAATTGAATGGTTTGGGGTGGGAAATGGGTATAATGTAATCTGTGAATTCAAAGCATATATTTTTTGAGTCGAGAATGAAGTACTGGAAAAGCACAGCAGGTCAGGCAGCATCCGAAGAGCAGGAGAATCGATGTTTCCGGCATAAGCTCTTGCCTTTCCAACACCCCATTCTCGAATCTGATCTCCAGCATCTGCATCCTCATTTTTTTCCATTTATTTTTGAGACAAAACTAAATGGTGAAGGAAAGGAAACAAACCCTTCCTTTCAAAACTCAGACTGAAACCAAAATTGAAATTGCTTGAAAACCTCTGAATGAACACAAAGTTATCACAGCAAAGACAATGCTTCCTGTGATTTAGGGAGGGAGGCCAAAGATTGTTATGGACAAGGCCAGACCCCCTCAAAACATTTCAACAAAGTAGCCCGGACCCTAACTTTGCCAGTTGTTTTAAGCAAGTGTACAATGGATATTCCAGGAGTGATGCAGCTGACCCAACCCCTTAGTCTTAAACAAAACAGAATTTAATTGCAAGATTATCGAATGAAACAAACAAAAAAAAATAGAATATCGAATAACTTAAACTATTGGAAAACCCAACAGATTATCCTAACCTAATGCTGCTGTTCTAAATTTCTGCGACAATCCCCATAAACACCCCTTGGCAAAAAAGGTAAAATCAAACACTGGGTCTTATAGGAGAGAGAGAGAGAGAGATGGCAAAGAGATTCAGCAAGGAACGCCTTCTTCCATGTAGCCGTTTCTTTGATCAGCAACCTAAAAACTGACTGCTTGCTAAAACCAAGCCAAACCAAACCAGACAAGAGAAAAGCTGAGCTGAGAGAACAGGTCACTCCCTTTTCATTGTACAAGTTTTTTTTTAAACTTCAAAACCTTTTGCCTAAGATAGTATCTGTTAGCTATAATCAAGTTGGCCCTAAAATCCAGCCAAATCAGACATCTCGGCAACTTTGCCTTATACAACACTTTTGAAAAATGCCGAGGACAACAGAACCTTGTTAAAGGAGCAGCATCGTCACACCTCCCCTCATTAAAAAAAACATCAATATCCAAAGACGGCTTAATTTTAAAACCCACTTAATCTTACATTATTAGTGCATTACAACACCCATATACAATACATTGACTATAAACACACAAACATATACAATTACATTCTGTTTCAGTCTGTTTACTCCTGCCACCGAACACCTCTGCTTCTCATCCAAGTCTCATCAAATCACATTCTCTCGTCTTGCAACATGCACAATTTTCAAACTGAATGGCTATAACAACAAGCTCCATCTAAGTAGTCTGGAATTTTTGTCCTTAAATTTCTCCACAAACTTCAGTGGGTTATGATCAGTGTAAGAGTTTAATTTAGATAAATGCGAGATGCAGCATTTTAGAAAGGCAAATCAGGGCGGGACTTATACGCTTAATGGTCAGGTCCTGAAGAGTGTTGCTGAACAAAGAGACCTCGGAGTGCAGGTTTAAAGTTCCTTGAAAGTGAAATCACAGGTAGATAGAATAGTGACGAGGCTATTTGGTATGCTTTCTTTCATTGGTCAGAGTATTGAGTACAGCAGTTGGGAGGTCATGTTGTGGCTGTAAAGGACATTGGTTAGGCCACGTTTGGAATATTGTGTGTAATTCTGGTCTCCTTCCTATCAGAAGGATGTTGTGAAACTTGAAAGGGTTCAGAAAAGATTTACAAGGATGTTGCCACGGTGGAGGATCTGATCTATGGAGAGACAGAATAGGCTGGGGCTGTTTTCCCTGGAGTGTCGGAGGCTGAGGGATGACCTTATAGAGGTTTATAGAATCATGAGGGGCATGGATAGTGTAAATAAACAAGGTCTTTCCCCTGGGGTGGGAGAGTCCAGAACGAGAAGGCATAAGTTTAGGGTGACAGGGTAAAAATTTAAAAGGGACCTAAGAGGTAGCTTTTTCACACAAAGGGTGGTGTGTATATGGAATGAGCTGCCAGAGGAAGTGGTGGAGTCTGGTACAATTGCAACATTGAAAGGCATCTGGGTGGGTTTAGAAGGATATGGGGCAAGTGCTGGCAAATGGGATTAGGTTAGGTTAACATATATGGTCGACATGGATGAGTTGGATCAAAGGGTCTGGTTCCATGATGTACATCTCTATGACTCTATATCATTGTCTCAGATACATTACTGGAAATCATAAGCATTGAAATGTTGTAACACCAATATCAAGCTCCAAGTCTCCTTCTCAACTGTCAAATATTTCTGCTGATGAATGTTCAATTCCTGGGGGAATACCTGATAGATCTTTCTATCTTACCATCGTCTTCCTGTTAAAGCACAGCATCAACACTCAAGTCACTCGCATCAATAGCCACCTTGAATGTTTTTGCATAATTATGTGTGGTTAATATTGGGGTAGTGGTTAACACAGCTTTCAGGCTGTCAAATGCCTTTTGACAGTCATTGTCCACTGAAACGTCTTGACTTTCTTTAACAATTCAGTGAGCAGAGTAGCCACGCTGCTAAAATTTGGTACAAATTTCCGATAAAATCCATTCAATCCCAGGAATCATAGGACTGCTCTTTTTGTCGAGGATATGGGAAACCTCCCAATTGCCTTTGTTTCTGCATTTCATTTGTCCGTGTCCAATAAAATGGCCCAGGAAGATGGCTTGGGCTTTAATAAATTCACTTTTAGCCAGGTTTATCACCAAGCCTGCCTCTCAAAGTCAATTGAATAATTCTGATAAATGTTGTAACTGTTCCTTCCATGTAATCCTGCAGTGAACTTATTGGTTAGTCTCTGAAATATGGCTGATGCATTTTTCATACCGAACAGCATGACTTTAAATTGATACAGTCCATTTGGCATTACGAAAGCTGAAATTGTCTTTGCTCTTTTTGACAATGGTACCTGCCAGTATCCTCTGAGCAAGTCCAACTTAGTATTATAAGTTGTTTGTCCAACCTTCTCAACACAGTCTTCCAAATGTAGAATTGGATATGCATCAGTCTTTGTAACTGCATTCACTTTGCAATATTCCACACTTAACCATTAGGTAGCATCTGGTTTTGGCACCATTACTATGGGTGAGCTCCAGTCACTGTAACTCACTTTGATTATGTCGTATTACAGCATGCGTTCAATCTCCTTTTAAATCTGTGCCAACTTTAGAGAGTTATGCCTATTAGGATGTTGCTTAATTGGAACAGTATCTCCTATATCTATATCATGCATAATTAGATGAGTATATCCCAGCTTATTTCCATATACCTCATCATGCGATAGCAATAACTCTTTCAGGTCATTTTGATTTTGGTCTGGAAGGTAACTCAATAATTTATCGCCATTTTTGACAATTTCCTCAATGTCTAATTTAATTTGAGGAATGTCCAATTCATAATCCTCTGAACTTAGCTTTTCATCCTGATCTGTAACCAATAACACAGTCGCCTATGGCTTCCCTTCCCTATCAAAATGCCTTTTGAGCATATTCATATGATACATGATGAGATTTTTTTCTGTCTGGAGTCCTTATCAAATAGCTGACCTCACTCAACCTCGTTTTGACTTGATAAGGTCCACTAAACTTGGCTTTTAAAGATTGACCAATCACTGGAAATAACATTAACACTTTATCCCTGACAGCAAAGTTGCGAGTTTTTGATTTCTTGTCTGCTTTGTGTTTCATTGTATGCTGTGATACTTTTAAATGCTATCTAGTCAACTCTCCCACTGTATTTAATCATTCCCTAAAATCTGACAATTAATCTAAATATGTGGTCTCTGAATTCTGACTTACCAATTTCTCCTTAAACAATTTTAGTGGTCCTTTAACTTAATACCAAAAACACTCATTCAAATGCACTGAATTTGGTTGATTCATTTGGCGCATTTCTGATCACAATAAGTACATATGGAAATCCCTTATCCAAGTCATCCAGATAGTCTTGATTATAAGCCCTCAACATGGTCTTTAATGTCTGATGCCACCATTCTAGTGCTCCCTGCGATTCTGGATGGTAAGCACTAGGTTTGAATTGTTTTACTCCTAAGCTGTCCATAACTTCCTTAAATAATTTTGACATGAAGTTTAACCCTTGATCTGATTGTATCTCTGTGGGTGGTCCTTATCTAGTGAAAAATTTGAGTAATTCCTGTACAATCCTTTTAGCTGTGATATTGCATAATGGAATGGCCTGTGGAAATCTGGTTGACACATTCATTATTGTTAGCAAATACTGATTCCCACTTTTTGTTTCAGGTAGGGGTCCTACACAATCAATTAAGACACTCGTAAGAGGTTCTTCAATTAAGAAAAAGAAGGAAGCATATGTCGGGTATAGACAGGATAGATCGAGTGAATCTTTGGAAGAGTATAAAGAAAGTAGGAGTATACTTAAGAGGGAAATCAGGAGGGCAAAACAGGGACATGAGGTAGCTTTGGCAAATAGAATTAAGGAGAATCCAAAGGGTTTTTGCAAATATATTAAGGACAAAAAGGTAACTAGGGAGAGAATAGGGCCTCTCAAAGATCAGCAAGGTGGTCTTTGTGTGGAGCCACAGAAAATGGGGGAGATACTAAATGAATATTTTGCATCAATATTTACTGTGGAAAAGGATATGGAAGATATAGACTGTCGGGAAATAGATGGTGACATCTTGCAAAATGTCCAGATTACAGAGGAAGAAGTGCTGGATGTCTTGAAATGGTTAAAAGTGGATAAATCCCCAGGACCTGATCAGGTGTACCAGAGAACTCTGTGGGAAGCTAGAGAAGTGATTGCTGGGCCTCTTCCTGAGATATTTGTATCATCGATAGTCACAGATGAGGTGCCAGAAGACTGGAGATTGGCAAATGTGGTGTCACTGTTCAAGAAGGCCGGTAAGGATAAGCCAGGGAACTATAGACCGGTGAGCCTGACCTCGGTGGTGAGCAAGTTGTTGGAGGGAATCCTGAGGGACAGAATGCACATGTATTTGGAAAGGCAAGGACTGATTCAGGATAGTTAACATCGGTTTATGCGTGCGAAATCTTGTCTCACAAACTTGATTGAGTTTTTTGAAGAGGTAACAAAGAAGATTGATGAGGGCAGACCAGTAGATGTGATCTATATGGACTTCAGTAAGGCTTTTGACAAGGTTCCACATGGGAGACTGATTAGCAAGGTTAGATATCATGGAATACAGGGAGAACAAGCCATTTGGATACAGAACTGGCTCAAAGGTAGAAGACAGAGGGTGGTGGTGAAGGGCTGTTTTTCAGACTGGAGGCCTGTGACCAGTGGAGTGCCACAAGGATCGGTGCTGGGTCCTCAACTCTTTTTCATTTACTTAAATGATTTGGATGCAAGCATAAGAGGTACAGTTAGTAAGTTTGCAGATGACACCAAAATTGGAGGTGTAGTGGACAGCAAAGAGGGTTACCTCCGATTACAACAGGATCTGGACCAGATGGGCCAATGGGCTGAGAAGTGGCAGATGGAGTTTAATTCAGATAAATGAGAGATGCTGCATTTTGGGAAAGCAAATCTTAGCAGGACTTATACACTTAATGGCAAGGTCCTAGGGAGTTTTGCTGAACAGAGACCTTGGAGTGCAGGTTCATAACTCCTTGAAAGTGGAGTCACAGGTAGATAGGATAGTGAAGAAGGCGTTTGGTATGCTTTCCTTTATTGGTCAGAGTACTGAGTACAGGAGTTGGGAGGTGATGTTGCAGCTGTACAGGACATTGGTTAAGCCACTGTTGGAATATTGCATGCAATTCTGGTCTCCTTGCTATCGGAAAGATGTTGTGAAACTTGAAAGGGTTCTGAAAGGATTTACAAAGATGTTGCCAGGGTTGGAGGATCTGAGCTATCGGGAGAGGCTGAACAGGCGGGGGCTACTTTTCCTGGAGCGTCAGAGGCTGAGGGTTGATCTTATAGAGGTTTACAAAATTATGAGGGGCATGGATAGGATAAATAGGCAAAGTCTTTTTCCTGGGGTCAGGGAGTCCAGAACTAGAGGGCATAGGTTTGGGGTGAGAGGGAAAAGATATAAAAGAGACATAAGGGGCAACTTTTTCATGCAGAGGATGGTACATGTATGGAATGAGCTGCCAGAGGATGTGGTGGAGGGCTGGTACAATTGCAACATTTAAGAGGCATTTGGATGGGTATATGAATAGGAAAGGTTTGGAGGGATATGGGCCGGGTTCTGGCAGGTGGGACTAGATAGGGTTGGGATATCTGATTGGCATGGACAGATTGGACAGAAGGGTCTGTTTCCATGCTGTACCTCTCTATGACTCTCTTACTCTAAATGCAGGAATAGGTATTAAAGGTGCGGATTTTATTACTGCCTGTGGTTTTCCAACTGACATGTATGACATATCTGGCAAAATTCAACTATATCTTTGTGCAGTCCAGGCCAGTAAAAATGTTTTTGTATTTTAGGTTAAGTTTTTCCCATTCTTAAATGACCCGCTACTGGTAGTTCATGCGCCACCTGTAACACCTCCTTTCCATAAACATCTGGCAATAAGACTTGATGAACTTCTTTCCATTTTTTATCTGCCTGAATATGTGATGGTCTCCATTTCATCATTAAGACATCAGTTTTAAGATAGTATCACGCCAGGATACATCTAAATTCTTCCTCTGTATGCTTTTTGATGCAATTGGTTTAGTTTCTCCTGTTTTTGCTGTAATTCAGTTAATTTCTCTGAATTCAAGATGTCTGCTTTGTCATCTATCTGCTCCTTGTCTGTCTCAATGATCTGATCAAACAGGGTCTCTACTAATTTCACTTCAACTTTCTTATCTGTACTTTTTGATCTCTCTTGTTTCCATTGGTGACTTTGTGACCTAGTTGTCACACAGTCGGGAAAAATCCCAAGATATGTGTCCTGCAATAGTTCAGTGTTCACTGGCTTTTCAACCTCAGTAGGCAGCACTCCTACCTGTGACCCAGCTATATATTTAGCAAGGACGAGTTTTTTTCCTGGAGCTGAGAGTGTGTCCAGTACTCCTACCACGACTTCTCCACTCTTCACCAGACACTCTAACCTCACTGTACATAATTGAGTGCCACCGTGAATTCCCATTACTAGTACCTTTTCTGGCAAAAGTCCTTCTGAGGTATATTTCAACATCAAAGATTGAGAGGATCATGCATCTCTTAATATAGTAACCTCTTTCCTGCTGCTCCTGGCCTATGTAAATAAACTCTACCTTCATAGTTATATGGTTTAAAAAGGTCTCTCTTTTTCTTTTTGTTCTGCTATTGCAAGTCATTCTTCTTCTCTTTTCTCTGCTTTTAATCGTAATTCAAGCAGTTTAATTTCTTTCTTGGAGGCAGCTCCAACTCCAGCTTGTCTGACAATTCCAGCAGCTTTTCCTTGGTCACCTTTTGTAAAGCCCCCAAAGTCACATCTTCTACCCCCAGAAAACTCTTAAGTGACCGAAAGAGCCATTGCTTTCCCAAGCACTGTATAAACCAACCAAAATCAACATCCAGAACAAAAAACACCAACACCTACCATTTATAGCCTTCAAGTCTAATAACCTAATTCCAAATTGGAACCTTAGAACAAGCAGACAAGCCCCAATCTGTTACGGACAGGCCAAACCCCTCAAAACATTTCAAGAAATTAGCCCGAACCCTAACTTTGCTGTTGTTTTAAGCAGGTGTACAGTGGATATTCCAGGAATGATGCACCTGGCCCAATCACTTAGTCTTAAACAAGACAGAATTTAATTGCAAGATTACTGAATGAAACAGAAACAAAAGAGAACAGAATGTAGAATAACTTAACCTATTGAAAAACCCAACAGATTATCCCAACCTAATGATGCTGTTCTAAATTCCTGCAACAGTCCCAATAAACACCCCTTGGCAAAAGTGGTAAAATTAAACACAGGGTCTTACAAGAGAGGTAGAGAGAGAGAGAGAGAAAGAGAAAGAGAGAGCGAGAGCGATGGTTAGGAGGTTCAGCATGGAACACCTTCTTCCATGTAGCTGTTTCTTTGACCAGCAGCCTAAAAATGGATTGCTTGCTAAAACTAAACCAAACCAGACAAAAGCTGAGCTGGGAGAACGGGCTACTCCCTTTTCATTTTACAAGTGTTTTTAAACTTGAAAGTCTTTTGCCTGAGGCAGTATTTGTTAGCTTTAATCAAATTGGCCCTAAGATCCATCCAAACCAAACATCTTGGCAACTTTGCCTTATACAACACTTCTGAAAAAAGCAAAGGACAACACAACCTTGTTAAAGGAGTGGCATCATCACAAGACTACCAAAGACCCAGAAGCATTAGAATAGGCAAATATATAATTACTGCAGCTGTTTCTGTTACTTGGAGGTAAGAGTGGTGGATCATTCAGACTGGCATAAGCTGAGTTCAGGCAGTTTTGCAGATGCGTACCATTTTAGTGAAGGGTCTACCTGTGGAATTCTAATTGGCTGTGTTCTTCTAACATTTGGGGAATATGCTAAGTCTTAAAGGCAGAGGAGCTGAAATTCTTGATGAGGAGGACAGAGTTTGAAGAATTTTATGACTTAGATTAATGATACATTGGCTGAGTGGAATGCAGGTAAATACAATGATTGCAGATGCTGGAAACCAAATTCTGGATTAGTGGTGCTGGAAGAGCACAGCTGTTCAGGCAGCATCCGAGGAGCTGCCTAAACTGCTGTGCTCTTCCAGCACCACTAATCCAGAATGAGTGGAATGCAGAGCCAGTTCCCAAGAAATGGCCTGGTTATATCAGCCACTTAACATGTAAATTATAATTTATAATGTTCCATAATTGGACATTAATTCATGTTTAATTTCTGTTGGTTCTATCATTTAAAATGCAGGTCATTACCTAAGGTTATAATGAGTACGTATTTATCATAACTGTTCTTTAACTTAAAAAAATCATGTTTTAAACCATGGAATATTGTGACTTCATGTTTCTTGTCAATAACTTAATTTTTGTCAGGATTCCTTTCTTGAGAAAAATTTCCAGTCTCGACAAGGTTTAAATGCTGTTGAAAGAATTAAGTATTGTGAAGGTTTTGAAAGATATATTAAATAGTAACAATGCAAAGGAATTCATGCAAGGAATGCATGCTGTTGATGCAACGTGGGCAAGATAAACAAACCGGTCAGAGCTTGATGAGCAGTGCCTTTTTTCCTGGACAAAAGACAACTGCATCTCACGGTCAGTTGTAGAAGAAGTTCTTCCTGTCACCAATGAACTATTAAAAAAATATTATTAAGCCTAAATAAATACTATGTTAGGATGAATAACAGCTTCTGTCCAGTATTACATTAATGACCAGTAATGAGTGTAATTTGTCCATTTTGATTTTTTAAAGGTATCTCAGTCCTTTGCTGACTGTTAAGAATCTGCTTCAAATTCAAAAAAATGCTCTCTTGCGAGCTCTCACTAGGAGATCTATTAAAAAAAATTGAAAGGAGTGACAACAATTAATTGACGCTTCGGTAGCATTAATAGCAGCTTAACTGGCAAGTTGTTTAAAGACACTATTTGGAAGGGAATGGTAGCA
Organism: Hemiscyllium ocellatum; assembly: GCF_020745735.1. Lineage (NCBI taxonomy): Eukaryota > Metazoa > Chordata > Chondrichthyes > Orectolobiformes > Hemiscylliidae > Hemiscyllium > Hemiscyllium ocellatum. The sequence goes on along the minus strand of NC_083411.1, from coordinate 86,276,732 downwards.
TAGTGGTATTAGACCTGTTATCAGAAGTCTGGATGGCTGTTCTACAAAATCCCACAAAATTCCACCATTGCAGTGTGGAAAGTTTGAAAGAAAGTGTTTGAAGGTTTGAGTAGAAACTCTTAGGTCAGAATGACCGTGAAGCAGGAGGAATATGAAGGAGACCAGGACCACTGGGAAGCAGATCAGGATTTTGAAACAAGTCAGGATCACTGAAAAGCCAATCAGGATTGGGAAGTGAAATAGAAGAATCATTAAAACTGTGACATTGGCGAGTTTAGTAGTCACTGTCGCACTGTATTGACAAACAGAGCTGTCCCTTGATTTTTAAATCTCTGTACCATAGGTGACAGCACAGCTGTTAGGATACTTGTGAATGTCTTCCCTCTACGTTGTGGGGCTTTCGACATTGGAAATGCAGTGTAACATATGAACAAATACACAAGGCTGGTCGTTGACATAATCTTTAAAATGATAGATTGCGATGATGCATCACTGCCTTAAAGGCACATCTACATTACAATGCAGCACCTAATAGTACTTGAAGGTGTGAAAATAATTTACAATTACCCTTCCAAATGTTCTGGACTCCTTAATCAGCTTTCTATTTTCTTCATGGAGTCCCAAACCTGACATGCGCTTAATGTGCTTCCAAAACCCCACACCATCAGATCCAAATAGCTAGCAGGAGGCAATTTAATTTGATCCTCCATTTAAAAAAGGGGAAAACAAACTTAGTGAGGATGAGTATAGATTACTGCTCTGCAAAAAAAGACAGTAGAAAATTGAAGTCAGAAATGCTCAAGAAAATCGGATTTCAAAAAATAAATCCAAGTTGACAGGTAAGCCTATTTTGCGCTCTCTCCAATGTCGCCACATCTTTCCTATATTGTGGCAACCAGAACTGCACATAATACTCCAAATTTGAACTAACTAAAGTTTTATACAGCTGCAGCATGACTTACTAACTTTTATACTCCGCTCCCTGACCAATGAAGGCAGGCATGCCATACACTTTCTTTATCACCTTATCCACATGTGTTGCCACTTCCAGGGAGAAATGGATTTGCACCCCAAGATCCTTCTGTACATAATGCTCGTCAGGTTCCTGTCATTTACTGTATACTTGCCTCTTACATTTGACCTCCCAGAGTGCATCACCTCACACTTATCTGAATTAAACTCTGTCTGCCATTTCTCCGTCCAACTTTCCAACTTATCTTTTTCCTGCTGTATCCTTTGATAACCTTCCTCACTGGCAACAACTCCACTGATTTTTTTAGTCTTTTGCAAACTTGCAAATCAGATCACTTACATGTTCATCCAAATCATTCAGTCCCAGCACTGAAGACCACTGATCGCTCAACTCCAGTTCGGAAACACCCCTCCACAACTACACTCTGTGTTCTGTGACCAAGCTAATTTAGTAGCCAACACACCAACTCACCATGGATCCCATCTGACTAAATCTTCTGGACCTGCCTATCATGAGGAACTTTTGCAAATACTTTAGCAAAGTCCATGTAGACAACATCTACTGCCTACCCACTCAATTATCTTTGTCACTTCCACATAAAAATCAATTAAATTTATGAGACAAGGCCTCCCCCCTCAGAACGCCATGCTGACTATCCATAATAAAGTCATTCTTTTCCAAATGCAAATAACTCCTGCCCCTAACAATCTTCTCTAATAATTTCCCTACCACTAGTCTAAGGCTCACTAGCTTATAATTTCCTGGATTATCCTTGTTGCCCATCTTAAACAAAGGAGCAACATTGGCTGTTCTCCAGTCTTCTGACCTTGCCATGTTAATGTCATATTGATGATCAGCAGGCGATTTGTGCCTGATAGGGGTAGACCCTTCAACCAGACACAGCCCCAGCACACACTGTCACATGGGATCAGTTCTCCTGGTAGACGGTCATGAATCAAACCAATGAGGGATCCAAATAAAAAAATGGTTTTCGTTATAAAAAAGCCCGAACAGTCTACTAAAAGTAAAAGAAGTGCAAGAACTAGATTGCTTTATGTGCCCTTGGCATAAAAATAAAACAAAAACAAAAGAAGTGACTGCCCATTGTGTGATTTTTATCATCCGTCCATCGGTTTAATTTTGTATTGAAATTTTGCATTAGACCTTAACATGGTGGAAATTAGGATACCTTAACATGATCTCTAATTCAGGACACCTTAACATAGTGCTGACTTCAAAACATATTAATTTGAATTCTAATTCATGACACGTTAACAGAATATCTAATTCAGGAAACTCCTCAACATGGGTTATGCTGCTAACTTTAAAGAGAATTCTACAGAATATCCAATAAGCACTGTTTCTTTTATTTGACAGGAAAAGACGGACTAGAGTTGGATTGGGGAAGCAAAAGCGACAGCATTTGAAAGACTTTGATGTCACACCTCACACAAAGATCAACCCTTCAAACTGTATAAATAATGGCATCAATGCTCAGGTATGAATATAAAAATAGTTTAACAACCGATTGATGTACTGCATGTTAATGGAATGTTAATTAATATGCTTATTATGCTTTGTGTTATTCTAATGTAATCATTATCCAGTTTGCATGAATCTAAGAACAGAATCAATCACCTGGTGGTACAGAATTTTAATTTTGCTGAAAAGAGATATTACAGAAGCATTCAATTTTGTATTCATCAGGACAAACACAGTCACAACAATTCATATGACAAAACAAAATAGTGCTGATTGGCCAAGGTGTGTGATGCGGAAAAAAAAAGCTCTGGTGAACTATTTGCTCTCAAGTATCTAGGTAATTCAATGGTTCCCACTCTGTGGAGGAGTGGTGATGCCCATTTTGATGGAGAAGGGGAGCAACCCCAGGGGAGGAAATTATCAACAGTGTGAGCTAACATGTGAGCCAGGGAGAGAATTATGGTGAACAATAATTCTATGGGAGTAAAGTTGAGAGATTAGGAGTTGGTTCTTGTAGTCAGCTTGAACTCAGAAAGGACATGTATTGAGATAAAAAGGAAATTAGAAAAAGTTGTGATTTTGGATGTAGGGCAAGGAGAACCTTTGAAAACACCTACCTCAACTGTGTAGGCGAAGAGAGAAAGCAGACTTTCTAGACTTCCTACCTGACACAAAAAGGTTTATAGTCTACATTATCACTGAGGCTTCACAGAAACCTCCTCTCACTCTTCATTCTGTAATGCTATTGTAGTTGGGCTGATTGGGACTGCTAATCTGGACCAATCATAGAGCTTAAATTCTATGAAGTCCACTTGGCTGGCCTTGTTATAATCACTATAGCTATCAGCATTATTTTCTATTCCTTTCTCCCTCATGTGTTTGTCTGATTTATCTGTGAATGCATCTGTAGTATTCCCTTAAACTATTCCTTTGGGAAAAAAGGTTCCAGATTTTGACTATTCGCTATAGAATCCATGGAATCCCTACAGTGTGGAAACAACCCATTCAGCCCAACAAGTGCACACCGACTCTCCAAAGAGCATCCCATCCATTCACTGAATAAAAATGTTTCTCTTCTAGACACCGCACAATTTTTATTTCATTCTTCTCATTTTTTGGTTTGTAACTGTGAGTTGAAGTTAAGATTTGAATTTTGAACAACAGCTTACTTAGAAAGGAAAGAGAACAACAACATTTTTTTCTGTTAGAAATTGGCCTCGAAAGATAATGGAAGTTAATTACTAATCTAAGATCAATGTAGATGAATTAGCACTGCGTTGTTGCTATGCTGAGGCCTAGTAACTGGCTGAATGTTGAATTGGTCTATCAAGAGACAACTGATTGGGTTTTGGCAGGAGGCAGTGTGTTTTTTTAAATTTTCCTGGAGATGATACTGCTTGATTTTGCTCTTTCTCACTCATTTTTCTTTAGTTATTGATTCATTGAATGTTCTGAAAAAATAATCCCAGTCTTTAACAAATAAATAAACAAATAAATAAATTAACAAACAAATATTTCTAGAAATCTGCCAAAACTGTTTGCATTAATTAATGACATCAGAATTCAAAAACAAAATCAGAAATTGCTGGAAAAACTCAGCAGGTCGGGCAGCATCTGTGGAGAAAAAGCAGAATTAATGTTTTGGGTCCAGTGAAACAGGATATACAGTTCTACTTGTCTGTAAACTACCTATTGTCCAAGAATTTCATAACTGCCTGTTATCAATCCTTAGAAATTATTTATTGAACACCACAATCATCCTGTCATGCATTTATCAGGAGTCAGACATTCTTCTATTTTCAGTGCCAGTGCCATATTTAAAGCCTGACTGTACACAAGGTTACCCGCTGCCAGCCAGCAAATAGTACACACAGAACATATAGTGGCAGGGAAACAAAAAAGAATAGGAGGCACAGGTTATGCTTCATCAGAACTACAAACTCACAATTGTAAATGTGTTGTCACTGTAAGTTGGGCTTTTGCCCAAAACGTCAATTTTCCAGCTTCTCGGATGCTGCCTAACCTGCTGTGCCTTTCCAGCACAACATCTTTGACTCTAATCTCCAGTATCTGCAGTACTCACTTTTGCCTTGTAAGTTATTATCTGTCTCATCGACTGTCATCGTAACTTCATCTGCAAGAAAGAAGCTAGAGAGACAGTCCATCCTTCACAGAAGAACCCCAGCTGAAGGAATCCAGTGTAGCATGACATTTTACCATTGTTCAATATGGGAATATTCATGTTCAAATAGTTCAAACAGTTCAAAGAGTTCAATTATATGTGAACAACAAAAAAAAACAAAGAAAAAAAAGCAAAAAGCTTTAATTTACTTTTTTTGAATGAAGACGGATTGCTGGCCTTCCCAGCAATAACAAATTTACAGTCTAGAAATGTTGACCTCACCTGGCTCACGTCTATTTGAAGCATGTATTTGGCTAGTTATGTCCATTGCAGTATTGCTGTATCATGCTGAAGATGCTGCAGTATATTAGGGCTGCAGCACATTAGGGCTGCAGCTTTATCTTTGTTAGAGTCAGGGAGTCATAGAGATGTACAGCACAGAAACAGACCCTTCGGTCCAACTTGTCCATGCTGACCAGATATCCCAACCTAATCTAGTCCTGCCTGCCAGCACCTGGCCCTTCCTATTCATATACCCATTCAGATGCCTTTTAAATGTCGTAATTGTATCAGCCTCCACCATTTCCTCTGGCAGCTCATTCCATACACGCACCACCTTCTGCATTAAAAAGTTGCCCTTTAAGTCCCTTTTATATCTTTCCCCTTTCACCCTAAACCTGGACTCCCCCAACCACAGGGAAAAGACTTTGTATATTTATCCTATCCATGTCCTTCATGATTTTATAAATCTCTATAAGATCACCCCTCAGCCTCCGTCATTCCAGGGAAAACAGCCCCAGCCTATTCAACCTCTCCCTAGAGCTCAAATTCTCCAACCCTGGCAACATCCTTGTAAATATTTTCTGAACCTTTCAAGTTTCACAAAATCTTTCCAATAGGAAGGATACCAGAATTGCATGCAATATTTCAACAGTGGCCTAAGCAATGCCCTATGCAGCATGACCTCCCAACACCTATACTCAATACTCTGACCAACAAAGAAAAGCATACCAAACGCCTTCTTCACTATCCTATCTACCTGCAACTCTACTTTCAAGGAGCTGTGAATCTGCACTTCAAGGTCTCTTTGTTCAGCTACACTCCCTAGGACCTTACCATTAAGTGTATACATCCTGCTAATATTTGCTTTCCCAAAATGCAATACCTTTCATTTATCTGAATTAAATTCCATCTGTCATTCCTCAGCCCATTGGCCCATCTGATCAAGATCCCATTGTAATCTAAGGGTACTTCTTCGCTGTCCACTACACCTCCAATTTTGGTGTTATCTGCAAACTTACTACCTGTACCTCTTATGCTCACATCCAAATCATTTATACAAATGACGAAACGTAGAGGACCCAGCACCGAGCCTTGTGGCACTCCACTGGTCACAGGTCTCCAGTCTGAAAAACAGTCCTCTATCACCACCTTCTGTCTTCTACCTTTGAGCCAGTTCTGTATCCAAATGGCTAGTTCTCCCTGAAGTCCATGAGATCTAATCTTACTAATCAGTCTCCCACGGGGAACTTTGTCAAACGCCTTACTGAAGTTCATATAGATCACGTCTAATGCTCTGCCGTCATCAATTCTCTTTGTTGCTTCTTCAAAACTCAATCAAGTTTGTGGGACATGATTTCCCATGCACAAAGCCATGTTGACTATCCCTAATCCCTAATCCCCAATCCCTTCATTCCTGATGAAGGGCTTTTGCCCGAAACGTCGATTTTCCTGCTCCTCAGATGCTGCCTGACCTGCTGTGCTTTTCCAGCACCACTCTGATCTAAATCCTATCCCTAATCAGTCCTTGCCTTTCCATTTCTTAATTTAATGTTGTGGTGATTTTCTTTCTAACCAAACCGCTGAATGATCAATTCAGCGCGTGATGTAGCCAGCCATTCTCAGCACTCAGTTGTACACACAGAGAGACATTTTGCACTGCTATGGCCAGAATAAATGTGCATCATTCTGTGAAGTTGTAATTCAAAGTTTTCTCCATTTTTATTATAATAGGATGAAGAAAAAATCAAAAACGCATTTGTTACTCGGAAGAGAAAGAAAAAGTTGAGGGTTGGTGGAGGCAATCTGACTTTGCCTGGACCTAGGAGGCTGCCTGATGGGAAGAATTCTCCTTCAGATATGGTTGACAGTGCACTTGTATCTGACAATGGGAGGAATGAGAGAGGTGATGGAAATATCCCACAGCTGGACAATTTTCAACCAGCACAGAAGAACACACTGATGCCAGGTTCTGTGAACACAGAACCAGCCACAGGTATAACACTAACAGTTTTCTGCACAGCTGAAATCTTGTGAAAAATATCTTTTACAAAACAATGCAGGTTTCCTTCTGCAATGCAATAGCAATTGATTCATTACATTAAAATTTCATGAAATTCAATCAAACTGAGAGAAACTTGACTCTGAGAGATTTTATATATTGGAATGGACCTAGAAATGGTTTGCTGTTTTGAAATTGTCCAGAACAGACTGCAGATTAGTCAGTTGGAAATCAGGGGGCAATAACACTATCAGTTAGATAGACTTATGCTTGTATAAAATCTGACTGTGCCGCTCAAAAGTGTTTGAACAGAATTGTTCGGGAGGCAAATAGAGAGCAAGGCATTTTATACAGCAAGATCCCACAAGCAGTGAAATGAATGACCAGTTAATCCGCTTTCCAGGTGTTGTTTAAGGAAAGAACCTTTTTGATTCAAATATAATTCACTGCACTTTTTCAAAATTCTACCATGTGACCTTTAACACTTTGATCCTACGTTCTTTCTCCTCACTGCTGACTCACTCGAGTTTATGGAAGCATTTTCTGCAAAGCCCTCAATTCTCTATGTTGTAACTTTTTATTTGAAGATCGATTCCATGTTTTAATTGCCATCTGAAGGTCAACAGCTTGAACAATGTAGTACTCAATGGAATTGCTCTGAATGTCAGACCAGACAAAAGTGCTACCCACTGATGTTGACATATTTCAAACACATTGTCAGGTATGCTTTGCATGGTGATTCTGTGTCCAATCCATAGAAAGGCTATAAGATGTCACATTTTTACAATGGGTCTCCTCAGCAAAGTTGTTGCATGACAGAGGATTTCCTCATTTGTATCAATTTGATATATCTACCAGAATCATAGAATTTTACAGTACAAAGGAAAGCCATTCAGCCCATCATGTCTGTACCAGCTCCAAAAAGACCCCTCTGAATTCTTAATTTTCAAATAGATACCCAACTCTGCTTTGAAACGTCCTATGGAATTCTCCACCACAATCCCAGGCAACACATTCCAAGTCCTAAAAACTCTCCTCATCTCACTCCCAACTCTCTTGCTAACAATCTTGAAATTGTTACCCCTAGTTACTGGCAGACATACTAGTGGAAACAGAATATCTTTCTTTACCCTGCGGAAATTGTTTATAATTTCGAACACCTCAAAAAGGTCACTTGAATCCAGAGGTTCCATGGAGCAGATTTGATGGGCTAAATGGCCCAATTCTGCACATATCTTATGGTCTTATGATCCCTCTGTTCATGTTCTCCTATCAAAGTTTTACCATTGAGTCTGTATCATCTGTCCATGTATCTTCTACTAAAATCCATTACTTCGCCAGGTGTCTGCCCAAAGGCCAACTTGTTAAAGTCTCTCTGAAATTGCTCAGAGTCATCCTCACAATTCACTATTCTTCCCAGCTTAGTACCATCTGCAAATTTAGAGATTTTGCCTTCAACATCCACCCCCAAATTGTTTACATAAATCTGAAAAAGAAAGAGTCTCAACACCATTCTCTGGAGAACTCCATTTTCAGTTTGGCTTCAGTCTGAGAAATGTCATCGATACCTACCCTCTGTTTCCTATCTTTTAACCAATACCTATTTATAATTTTCTAACCAATCTGCCATCTACCATATCAAATATTTTCCGAAGGTTCAAATATGCAACATCTACAGCACTACCTTCACCAACTGCCTATGTCACCTCATCAAAGAACTCAATTAAATTTGTCAGACATGACCTGCCTGTGACAAAGCCATGTTGACAGTCCAGAATTAACTTACTTTTCTCTAGGTTTATATTTATCTGATCCCATATTATGGCCTGACTCAGTTTACCCACAGATGATGTCAAGCTGACAGGGTTGTGGTTTTCTGGGTTATATTTTGCCCTTTTCTTGAACAAAGATATCACATTTGATATCAACTTACCTAAATTGAATTTCTTTAGTTTCACTTCCTTTCCTTATAAATATAATTAACATGATGTAATCAAAGTCACTTTCAGTTTATAACATTGCTTGACTCTATCCTCACTTCAGCTTATTTGCTGCTGAAACCCTCATCCACACTTTTGCTACTTCTATATTCAACTGTTCCAAGGCTTTCCTGCTTGACCTCCCATTTTTCATCTTTCATAAATTTGACTAAATCCAAAATCTATTGCTTACCTGTTATGTCCCAATCACCCATCATCTATGTGCTCCCTGATCTACACTAGGTCTCGGTCCACCAATGCATTGGGTCCTGGTCTATCAATGTACTGACTTTAACATGCTTATATGTGTTCAAAGCCCTCCATGACCTTGGCCCTCTCTATCTTTATAAAATAGTCCATCCCTATAAATGTCCAATAACTCTGTGCTTCGTCAAACTCTTGACCTCTCGTATACCCTATCCAGCCCTTCAGTTTACCATTGGCAGCATATGTTAAGATGTCAAATTCCTAAGGTCAATAATTCTCTCTCTGAAACTGTCTTCAATTTCTTCTAACTCAATAAGATCCTCCTTAAACACACCACTTTGTCCAAGCTTTTATTCACTTGGTCAAATATCTCCTCCTTTGGTTCAGTGCCAATTTTTAACTGATCACACATTTTTCATATGTATTTCCAATATTTTAAAACATTACATAAAAGTAATAAATCATTAAAATGATCAGTGATTGGTCAGATGCACTGGCAGTGCTAGAAACAAGCAACCAGCAGTATATTTCTGATGCATGTTACAGTGATCAATCTCACTGACATTTAAGGTTTCCTGTTCAACATCCTCTTTCCAAACTTGAAGTCATGTCTCTACCAACCTTAATGCTTCTAGAAAGAAAAATGTATGCTTTTCAAATAAAGATTCCTACTTGCCATTTGTTCCCTGTTAATTACAGTGTAGCATGTGGATGAGCACAATTAATGAGAACTTATGTAAACATTACATGTCTTCACACTTCTACTTTAATAGCATGAGTTAATTCAATGTCCATTTGAATAAATCCCGTAATTTATTCTGAGTTCCATTGGAGATTTGTAACCCATTTATAATAAAGGAGATTTGTTTATACTGCTACTGAATTATGTGCCAGTGTCAAGGCAACAGAGAGGCAACTGTGTTGTAAAGTAAATTAGGTTCTAATAGATGATGTGATCTAATTAGTGTGATGACACCTGACAGTCTTTGAAAATCTTGAACTGCAAGATTTATCACAGTTCGGATTTAAAGCCATGGTTAAATTTCATGATTTTATCTCTTTTTTAAAAAATTCTTTAGATGAAAAGAGACACACAAGGAAAAAACTAAAAAAAAGCAAGAATAAAATTAATTCAGCAGACATCGAAGACAGTTTTTCCAGAAATGTGGACTTAACAGCACCTCTGGGTAAGAGTGCAGCACATGCTGAGCTTTCTGGTAATTTGATTTAAATAACTGATGTATGAGCAGGGATCTCCAAGAACTTGAACTTAAATAAAGTCTCCAATGTTATAGAACAACCCAAGGCAAAGGGAAGTTTTTAAGAATTTGACACCAAGCTAGGATATGTAATTTTAAGGAGCATTTTGAAAGAAGAAAACAATATAGAGAAGCAGAGGAGTGTATGGAGGGAGTTTCAGAACTTATGGCTTAGGGCAGCTGGAGGCACAATGGGGGAGGGATTAAAATGACGGATGCTCAAAAGGCTGGAATTAGAAGAGGAAGATATCTTGGAGGGTTATGGGGGGGAGAGGGGTGCGGGGTTGGGCAGAAGAGATAGAAATAGGAAAGGCTGAGACCATGGAGAAACATAAAAACAAACATAACAATGTTGAAAACAAGGCTTGGTTAACCGTGAACCACTGTAAATCAGAACATATTTGGTGCAAGTTAAGAAATAGGCAGCAGAACTTTGAATCAGCTGACGTTATAGAACAAAGATGATAGATTACCAACCAGGAGGCCATTGCAATAGCCAAATCTAAAGGCAACAATGACATGGATAGGACATCCAGCGGCAGAAGCAGAGGCAGAGTCAGGGATATAACCGAGGGAATAGATTGTCAAAAAAGAAACTATTCATAGTTATTTCTAAAACAAGTATACAGTGAAACACTTTATATTTTAGCTGCTAATTAAATGAAAAATACAGAAGGTTTCAGAACAGACACTTTAGATTTATCTAATTTTCTACCTTCTCAAATCCATTTTAGATCTCTACAGAAAAGCACTTCTTGCATTGAAGACCAGGCCACAAGCAAACAACTAGTCAACTTATTCACTAAAACAGTAAGGAGAAGTATTGAAATGAGTAAAGCAAGATTTTCAGTTGCTGGATACTCTTCACTCTGGAGAATATGAACAATTGATACTTTACTTGAAGCCCATGTTTTCTTGAACTATGTCCAAGATTGGAATTGATTGGCTAGGAGAGACAAATTTCAAAGATTGCATTTACTCTTTCTCTGTAAGATTGCAAGAAAATATTGACAAATCGTAGAAATAATCATGGCAAATTCATCATGTTATGGTTCATCAAATGCTGCAGGAGACTGAAAGTCCTGGTTGCCACCCACATCAGATTGTGATCCAATGTCAATCCAGAGCTCATTTATGGTTGATCAATACATCTTTTATATTCCATGCCTTTCCTCACATCTGACATATTTTGTATTGTTTGTTTCTTGCTTAATAATTTTCCAAGGGGAAGATCATTATCTAATGACCTGTTGCATAATCTTCAATGCTATGAAGAGAGGACTTGTGGCATGGTGGTTATGTTCCTTGTCCTGGGTCTGCATTCAAATCCCATCTATCCAAGAGGGGTATTGTAACACGTTAATTAAAAACTTCATATCAATATTTACCGTTTTCTTTGAGTTACCAATTTTGGACACCATACTTTGGGAAAAATATGAAAACTTTAGAGAGGACACAGGAAAGATTATGATAATGGTTCCATGGATTAGGAACTTCAATGACAAGGATAGATTAGAGAAGTTGTGTTTGTTTTCTGGAGTGCATCATGTTTCCCGGTTTCATTTAATTTGATAAGTTGATAAGTTTGCATTGGCTTTTTGACTATTGTAACAGTGACTGAACTGTTTAATATTTACTTTAAAGGAGTAGATTGATAGAATTCTACCCATTGGTTGAAAGTTAAAGAAGGAGAAAACACAAAAACGTTAAGGCTTTTGGTAAAATAACTGAAGGCAATGCGAAGAAGCACTTTATCCAGCGAGTCTGGAATGTACTGCCTGAGACAATGGTGGGTGCAAATTGAATCATATCTTTCAAAAGAACATTGAATCAAAATATTTCATAAGACAGGGTGGGGGTGTGGGACTAACTGAGCTGCTCTTGAAGAAAGCCGACATATAGATCCAATGGCCTGAATTGTCTCCTTCTGTATTTAACCATTCTATGATTCTATTCTATGATAAACAAGGAGTTCGCAAGCATTCTAAATTCACAACCAACTATATTGTCAGAAACAATTTGATCCAAGATGATATTGTACCATTGGATTATCTAGCTAACTCTTTCACCATAACATTGAATAAATTGGCTATAAAAATATTAGAATATGTTTCCTTAATCAATCTGAAACAGCATATGAACAACAATTGTAATTACAGTAGGTATTTCCAAATAGGCTCAAAGAACAGCAACTTAATTTCAGATTCCAGATTGTATTAAACAGGCACTGCACATTCATTTCAGTCGAGACATTGCAAAATGAAAGGTTTATATAATGAAAGAAAAATTTTCATCAATTTAAGCCAGAATGATTACACATAGATCTTGTGTAGGCTTTTCAGCCACAATTTCAGTTACTAAACAGTAATTCCAGCATGATGCTCTCCACAGGAGATTTAGAAAAGATAATCAACGGTGTGTCTCTTCAACTACAAAAAGCTTCTCTACACCAGGATCTCAGATAACACCAGCATTTAAACTTGTGCATTCAGATATTCCAGTCTCCAAATAGGGCATAAATTGGAGATGAGATGGACCCCTAGTTACGTGCTGAGATCCATATTAGATATCACAGCACAATTATAGGTATTGCTTAGGTCTTTTAAACTTCCAATGCCAACTACCCTGCAGTCAGCCAATTCAGAATTAAAGTCATAGACTTCCCAGATTTCTAACATATCTGGACAGTTCCCCATGAAATGTTAGAAAGATTATAAAAAAAGAGTTCTGACTAAGAATCACTCACTTCTTCAACTGGATCCCATGATACATTTCCCTAGAACACTCCAATTACCTTAAAACCCCCGACTGCCCCTGACCTGACTTCACCATCCTACTCACTCAGCCATCAAATTGCCACCCTAACCAGATGCGACCATACCACCAGACCTAACTGGAATTCTACCCTGTTGCCTGACCTACCCTAGCCATTTACACTAATAAAAGGCTAGTAATAGTGCAGATTCGCCCAAAGTAACACAATTAGAAGTTTTGAGATGTTTAAACCTTATGCACCAAAATACAACCATAAAAAGGAGCATGACTTGACACCTTCTGCATTGCATCATGACCTATCCAGTTTGTGTAATGGAGATTTCGGAAAGCAACTTGCACTGAAGGTCTGGCCTGAAGAGATCCTGGCAGGTGAGTGTGTTTCTTTCCTATGATCAGTGTCAGCTTGAACTGTTCCAATGCCAATCATGAGATTTAGGCAATGAAGTTGCAAATTTGTCCACCAGATACACATAAAACATGCCAGAAAAGGATATAGTTTGTCCATTCAATTGAAAGTGTTTCTTTTAAACAGTGTGATAAATCTTTAGTGATCCCAAATAACCTCTTTAGCACCAAAAATTTACTTTAACAAGAGTTAAAGTCATTATTACAAATTTTAATTAGTGTTGGATACTGTTAATTTTGGTTTACTTCTCTTTATCGTTAGCATCTCTCTTAATTCAATCTTCCTTGCCTTCACTTAATTCTGTGTTCTGTCAATGATTTTACGTTGAATTCAACACTTAACTCAGGCTTCCCAGTTTAATGAGTATTTTTCAATCTGTGGGACATATGCTTGCTCTCCTGCACAGTGGTAGTGTAAGCAACAGCAAACACACTTCATTCGCCAACTGGAAGCCTTGGCCTGCACTCTATTCACCAACTCAACCATTCATTCCCAATACCATGGACACATCATGGTTGTAGTATGTACCTTCCATCAGATGCACTGGGGCAAATCTGCAGGGCTTCTTTGCATTTTTCAAACTCATGACTTCAACCACAGGAGATGCAAGGGAGCATAACCATCTGAAGCATCTTCTCAAAATCACTTAACATCGTGACTTAGAACTATCTTACAGTTCCTACATGGCTGGGTCAGAATCCTGAAATCCCTTCCCTGTGAGTATACCTACACCACAAAGACTGCAGAGTTTCGGACAGGCAGATCACCACCACATTCACAAGGGCAGTTATGGATGGGCAACAAATGCTAACATTGATAGCATCATGTCCACATTTGATGAATGAATTTTGAAGAATCCTAAAAGTGCTTCACAACTAAGGAATTGTTTTTTAAGTGTAGTTACTATTGTAAGGAATTAAGGCAGAAATTTTTCAAAGCAAAATTCCCTAAAAGCACAGAAATAAATGATCAGATAATTTAATTTACTAATGAAAATTGAGAGATGAAAATTATCATTGACATTTGGAGATCTCCCTACCTCCCTGTGGGGGTAGATGTGACTTTGATAGTACACTACAGCCCTAGTATCATATTAAAGTGTCTGCCTAGAATGTGTTGAAATGTTTAAAATGAGGCTTTAATCCACAACATTTTGAATCATAAGTGAAAGAGCCACCACTGAATCAAATTTAACTACTATAACAAATACTCCATTTAAACATTAACAGATGATTATGTCTCTCTGGTCATGTCCTGCAATTAATATTTCACAATTTATTTTAACTATGAGAGTTCGGTTAATCATTTATGAGAAATTTACTCTCTAGATGCATCAGACCTTCCATTTTTTACTACATTCTTGTTCAAATTTCTTTAACATTTCACGTACATGTTATGAAGTTTTGAGATATTTTGTCACTTTTGTCTTAGTCAAAGACTGCTTATGGTTGTTGTCTGTCCATAAGTGAAGAATAGACATTTCTTACTGTAAAGGGCTGTAAAACCAGATTAAACTTTATAAATCACTTCCTTCTCGACAGGAGGAAGAAAATTATGAGCCAAGATCCAGTAAGGCAGATCTTTCATGAGCAAAGTCAAAGTTCTTATCCCTTAGTTCGACTTCAGACTGCACTTGTTAATTTTCCTGTTTTTCCTTGTATATATGCTCGCACAACATAAACAAAGAAAATTAACTGTCAAGTGACAGAACTGCAGAACAAAATTCTCCAAAGGATAAACAAACTATAAATGTAATGGTACACTTTTTCCTTTGCATTTCTCTTGATTTTAATATGTGTTTTTTTCCCAAGTCTTTCATTTTCCTCTCATCATTATCTTTCTATCTTCTCCTTTCAGTTTTCACCTATTGTTGTTCAAAATTAAATATCTATAAGAAACTTGAGTCTCAGAAATGCCTGAATCCTTGAACCATTTTACAGGAACCTTTGTAGCATGTTGCATTATAATAGCTGTAGTTTTCCAGAATTTAGGTATAGACAACTGATAGCTAAGTAAATGTTCTTTGTTTAGGTTAATGGGGAAATAAGCAATGGTCTTTCCCAGGGTCAATATTAAAAACTTAGAATTTGATGTGTTAAACATAATTTCAAAGTTTAAAAATGACTAGGCGGCATAGTAGCCCAGTGGTTAGCATTGCAGTCTCCCAGCACCAGGGATTCAGGTTTGATTCTAGCCTCGGGTGACTGTGTGTGTGGAGTTTGCATATTCTCTCAGTGTCTGTGTGGGTTTCCTCTGGGTGCTCTGGTTTCCTTCCACAGTCCAAAGATGTGCAGGTCAGGTGAATTGGCCATGTTAAATTGCCCATAGTATTAGGTGCATTAGTCAGAGGGAGATGGGTCTGGGTGGGTTGCTCTTTGGAGGATCAGTGTGGACTGGTTGTGCCGAAGGGCCTGTTTCCACACTGTAGGGAATTTAATCACATCTAACTTACAAATCTGATAAATATTGAGAAGGACATAAACAGACCCGTGAGCCAATTTAATGCAGAAAAGTGGAAACTTATTTATCTTGTTCAGAAGAACAAGAAATGGCAATATTATACATATGATATAATTGGCACAATAGATGTAGGTTTGCTTGCTGAGCTGGAAGGCTCATTTTCCGACGTTTTGTCACCATGTTAGGTAACATCATCAGTGAGCCTCTGGATGAAGCACTGGTGGCATGTCCTGCTTTTTATTTATATGTTTAGGTTTCCTTGGAAGGGTGATGTCATTTCCTGTGGTGATGTCATTTCCTGTTCTTTTTCTCAGAGGGTGGTAAATGAGACCCAAGTCAATGTGTTTGTTGATTGAGTTCCGGTTGGAATGCTGTGCTTCTAGGAATTCTCATGCGTGTTTCTGTTTGGCTTGTCCTAGGATGGATGTGTTGTCCTAGTCAAAGTGGTGTCCTTCCTCATCTGTGTGAAAGGATACTAGTGAGAGTGGGTCACATCGTAATGATGGTATTATTGATGGAGTTGAAGATTTCCTCTAATTGGTTTCATTTAGTGATGACAAAGGTGTCATCCATGTAGTGGACCCAAAGTTTGGGTTGAGTGGTTGGTAGAGCTGTTTGTTCGAGTCTCTGCATTACTACCTCTGCTAAGAACCCTGATATCGGAGATCCCATGGGTGTTCTGTTGGTTTGTCTGTAGGTTTTGTTGTCGAAGGTGCAGTGGGTGGCAAGGCATAGGTCCAGTAGCTTGATGACATTGTCCTTGCTAATGAAGTTGGTGGCATTAGGTGTATGTGTCTTTGTTTCTTCTAACACTGTAGTCAGAGTTTATGGATGTGAACAGGGCTGTTACGTCAAAGGAGACCATTATTTAATCCTCTTCTATCTTGGTGTCTTTGATGGTCCTCATGAATTCTTGGGTGGAGTGAATGGAGTGGTGTAAGTCTTCTACTAAGTGTTTCAGTCTTTTATGTAGCTCCTTGGCCTTCAAGACCATCAATAATACCCCTACTGGCATAAAGTTCACTAAAGAGGAGGAAAACAACAACAAACTGCCATTCCTAGATGCTGCAGTACAGCGAACATGAATGAGGAACTTCAAACCAGCGTCTACAGGAAAACAACACATACTGACCAAATACTGAACTACAGAGCAATCATCCCACATTCACAAACGAAGTTGCATTAGAACATTATTTCAATGAGCCACCACACATGCTGCACAGAGGAACTACGCAGAGCAGAGGAAAATCACCTATACAGTGTATTCAAAAAGAACGGGTACCCAAAGAACACAGTCCACCGATTTCTCAGCAACAAACCCCAACAAGCAGACAAAATACATTCATAAACTCTAGCCACTCTCCCCTACATCAAAGACATCTCAGAAATGACTGCCAGACTACTCAGACCTCTTGGCATCATGGTAAGCCCACAAACCCACCAACACACTAAAACAGCAGTTAATGAACTCGAAAGACTTTGTACAGATAACAAGCAAAACTAATGTCATTTACAAAATACCTAGCAAGAACTGCAACAAACACTACATTGGACAAACTGGCAGAAAACTAGCCACCAGGATACATGAACATCAACTAGCAACAAAATGACATGACCCACTCTCACTAGTATCCTTTCACACAGATGAGGAAGGACACCAATTTGACTGGGACAACACATCCATCTTAGGACAAGCCAAACAGAAACACACATGAGAATTCCTAGAATCATGGCATTTCAACCGGAACTCTATCAACAAACACATTGACTTGGATCCCCCTGAGGAAAAGAACAGGAAACGACTTCATCACAGGAAATGATGCCATCACAGGAAATGACATCACCTGCACGAGGAAACCTAAATACATAAATAAAAAGCAGGCCATGCCACCAGTGCTTCATCTGGAAGCTCACTAATGATGTTACCTCGTATGATGACAAAATGTCTGAAAACAAACCTTTCAGCTCAATGAGCAAACCTACATCCAGATCCTCAACCTGAGCAACATAGAGTCATAGAGATGTACAGCATGGAAACAGACCCTTCCAAACACTTCTTATTCATATACCCATTCTAATGCCTCTTAAATGTTGCAATTGTACCAGCCTCCACCACTTCCTCTGGCAGCTTGTTCCATACACGTACTACCCTCTGTGTGATATCTTCTCAAAACTCGCTAACTGGCACAATCTTAAAATGGATACAAGAAGAGAAAGGCATAGGGTAGACAATGCTTTGAAGGAGGCAGAAAAAGTTTTTGTAATAAGTCTTGTGAGATCCTTGAATGTATTGGGTGGGGGCATGAGGTGGTATGAGTTATGTTGGATGAGACATGGGAAGTGTGGAGGAGGAGTGAAGGGTGTGAATGGTGAGGGTTGAAGGGCTACCTTTGTTTGCTTGTAATTTTTATAAAGTTCTTGGGACATCACACATGGCCTGCCACTGCTCTCAACCGGTCCTGGACTCTCTCCACATTGTTTACAGTATCAGTGGCCTGATTTCAATACCGTCTGCTCCCCGACTGGAACAAAACTCTACTATCCAGCACACCTCCTCCTAAGTTGATAATACCCTGGCTCTATCTTTCCGATGTAAGGACTTAACTCAAAACCTATATTGTACACTTTGTCAAGCCTTTGCCAACATTGTGGACATTTATTCTGGAAATTCTGGGGACCTAACTCAAGAATGGTATATTCTCTGCTATGCCAACTAAGTGTCTGGAAGAGGAATGCTTAGACATGACCATTTTATGTCTCCTTTAGTCGTCAGAATGAATGGGGACAAGAATACCAGGTTAGGGAAACAGTAATGGTTGCTGCAGAAGGGAGGGACAGGATGATATGGTTACCCATTTCCCCACTGCAGGTACAGAGCATAATCCTTCTCTGGGTCTCTTCTATAAAAATCTCCAATACCACATTCAGGGAGCTGTACGTCACCTCCCACAGTTCCTGACCAATCTGAAACATGGTTTGGGTGTCAGCTAGGACATTTCACACCTTAACAGGAAGTGTGTGTGGAGGACATGTATATTATTCTATGAAGATAGCTTTCAAGCAGCAGTTGAGTGCTAAACCTACAGGTGTTTCTTTTAACAAGTACATATGATGGCAATCAACAATCAACAAAATGGCAGGCCAAAACCAAACTTTTAAGCAAGCATGTCTGACTAGCACAGCATCGATTGAGAAACTTTGAAAAATAAATTTAAACTTACAGTGAAAAGTGAATGAATGAGAGATATTTCACATGTTGAAACAGTCATTTTAACAGACTAAAAGCACAATTGGTTACTATTTTTATAGGCAACATCTACCTTAAAATATAGAAGAAAAGGTTTGGCACAACTGAAAGAAGACCACTGTCAGGTATATGATATTCTATCCTTTAAATAAACCAATCTGAAATGACAATTGGCTCCCAAAATCTACTTGCAATCTTTCTCCTCTCCAAATGGAAAAAATTAATGTCAGAACACCTTTTCACAATTCACATTGAGATTTCACCCTTTATCTAAATCTAGATAACTCTTCCAACCCCATTTAAACAGTGCCACAAGTTTGATCTTTCTAATGTAAGTGCAAGCTTCCACCCATATTTATGCTTAGCATCTTGCATAAACCTTAGCATCTTGCCACCTAATAGAATCCCTACAGTGTGGAAACAAGTCATTTTGGCCCAACAAGTCCACACCAACCCTCTGAAGGGTAACACACCCATTCCCCTACCCTATGACTCTACATTTCCTCTAACTAATGCACCTAACCTACACACCCCTGAACACTATGGCTAATTCACCTAGCCTGCACATCTTTGGACTGTGGGAAGAAACCGGAGCACGAGGAAGAAACCCATACGGACACGGGGAGAACGTGCAAACTGCACACAGCCAATCGCTCGAGGCTAGAATCAAACCCGGGCCCCTGTGCTGTGAGGCAGCAGTGCTAACCACTGAGCCACCGTAAACACCTTGTACCTCTTTTTCTAATAAAGCAATGTGGGCCCTGTTTAATTTCCAAGAGTCAGTCTACCTAGCCCTGCTGACAGGCAGATTTCAGAACAGGCGATATGGTCCCACCCCTTCACTTTTATCTCAAATTAAAGGCACAGCCCTAAAACATAATAATCTTCTCAACCTCATCAACAAATATTGGTTTCAACAAAATCTGCTAGGGATTCACAGAGTATCCATACTTTGAGCACTTTAAATGCCCAACTAACTAGTTTCTGCTGTTTGGATATTGTTATAATCCACCTCCATTCCCATTGTATCACTAAAATGACTTAGAAACACAACACAACTACATTTTCGCCTCAAGAAAACATTGACTCCTTTTAAGAATCTACAGGCTAAGCAAAGTATGTGAACCTTCCAACTGTACATTATTCACACTCAACTTTTGACTTTACCTGGGTGGAGCAAAGTTTAATAATTCTCAAAGATTATCTTAAATTAGCTTCCGTATGATTTTATAAGGGTGGAAACCTCTGTGGACTTCAAACTGTCCTTCAGCAATGTGCACAGAAATCACTTTCATTCAATTGGAGCATTGGTAGAAGTTTATCTTAAAGTGTAGACTTAATTTTAAAATTCCAACAATGTTTCTTCTCCATGTTATCTTTCCAGTCATTTTGATACTATTGAATAGTACACCTACTGAACAGACTTCAGAAACTCTATCTTCAAATGTCAACATCAAGGACAATTCAACATCAGGTGAGATCTGTGTGAATGGCAATATTGGTGGATATCTATCCACCATTAGTTTGAAAAGTTTTTTTTATTTTCTTATAGTATGAAGATCTTTGTTATGTGTACAAGTCTCAGCTTGTGAGGTGGATAAAAAATTCTACATTAAGAATTACATACATTCCATGCTACCAACTTGCCTCAAAATCGTTTAGTGTTTTAAAATTTATGATTTAAAATGTAAAACAAAAACAGACATTGCTGGCAAAGCTCAGCAGGTCTGGCAGCATCTATGCAGAGAAATCAGAGTTAGTGTTTCGGATCCAGTGACCCTTTCACAGAACTGGCCCAATTCTAGGAAAGGATCACTGGACCCAAAACACTAATTCTGATTTCTCTTCACAGATACTGCCAGATTTGCTGAAGCTTTCCCACAACTTCTGTTTTTGTTTCTGATTTACAGCATCCGCAGTTCTTTCGGTTTTAATTTAAAATGTTGCTTGAATCCTATAGATATCATCAGATTCCAATTAGCACATCCATTCATGAGGCTCACACCTAAAATGGAATGATGTGTCAAAACTAGCAGAACTAAACTGACAGATGGAGCAGTATACAGAGACATTTGATATCTAAATGCTATTTTATCTCATTTCCATTGGTTAGATGATGTTAAAATTCCACATCTAATCCTTACAAGACGTCTCTTGTGGCAGAACTTGAGATTTGAAATTCATTCTGTGGGGATAATTTGGACACAAATCCAAACTCGACAATGGCACAGCACATTGCAATACCATGCATGACTGCCAATATGCCGAATACTGTTCTGAGATTATAAAGATCAGAGATTGAATTCACTCATCTTCGAATAGTGGGAGTAAAGTTTGATTTCATCTTAAGTATAAAATGGCATAGCATCACATTACCTGCTCTGTAAGATAATGGGGAGGAAAATTGGGCTAAATAAAGAGTGGTTGACAATCTATTACAGTCCAGATTTGCATACCTGCTAAAGTACTATTTTCCCCTAATATTTCGAGATTTTAATAGTCGAAGACAGTACATTCTTCAGAACATTTTAGGAAATTATATTTTCTCTATTGACATTTTTCTCTGATGAGCTTTTCATAATTTTCTTCCAGAAAATTGCAAACATATTCATGACTATGAGCCATGTTTGAAGAACACTTGCCCAGACTATATGCCTTGCTACTGTAAGGACAAGAAAGAATATTGCCGGTAAATGTATATCTCTATATAGATATTAAAACTCAGCAGGACTTACAGCATCTGAGGAAAGAGAAACAGAGTCTGGTATGACTCTTCTTCAGAACTTGGTTTACCATATGCTTCTGTGCAGATATTTTGAACCTTATTTGACGAAGGCCATTCAATACAACATATCAATGATATCTCTCCTAAGATCTATCCAATTAGTAATCCTTCATACTTGCCATTTTGATACCTTTACCAAAGAGGGCGAGTAAAATAGAGAAGATAATTTTAATTTTCCAAAATGGATCGAATGGGGTCAGATGAAACAGAAAATAAATTTAACAACCTGAAACATATCCCAAATGACTCACATCCAACATGAATAGAGGCAAGATATTAATGTTGAAGGAACAAACATATTTGCGCCCAGGAGTTGGGTTGTTTTTTAACATATTACATCAAGATGGCATGTCTCAGATTTAACCTTTCATACAGGTTTAAACCTGGCCAGCTGGGTTTCCCTAGTATTTGGAAAATCAAGAGAGGCATTGACAGCTTCAGTGAAAGCTGAAAGTCTTTACAATATTGCAGAAGGAACAGGAGTGTTTCCTCCAACTCACCAAGCTATCTTCTTCCCCTGCTATTGGAGTGCCAGTTATTGGAATCTCCTTGGACACTACGACCTCTAGCCAGGCCTGCCTTGTGCACAGTGATCCTGTCAGAAAACAGGCCATATGAATATGAAGTCAAAAAAGAAACAGTGATACTGTCAGAAAAAAATAGACATAGGAATCTCGAAATTAAAAATCTCAACCTGGTAAAAATCAAATCCATATTCTGTGTTGAGAGTCTGAGTGCGTTTTTGATAGATAGCTTTAACCTCAACAAGTATGAGGAAAACCAACAAAGAAAATTGTTAATAATGTCACTGAGAATATTTCCTTCAACAAACATCTGAAAAATATAGAGTATTTAGTCACAATATATATTAATGATCTGGATGAGGGAACAAAATATAACATCTCAAAGTTTGCAGATGATACCATATTGGGTGGCAGGGTGAACTGTGATGAAGACGCAGAAATCCTTCAGCATGATCTGGACAGGTTGGGTGAGAGGGCAAATCAATGGAAAATGCAGTATAGTTTGGATAAATGTGAGGTTATTCACATTGGAAACAAAAACAAGAAGGCAGATTACTATCTCAATGGTTGT
Organism: Hemiscyllium ocellatum; assembly: GCF_020745735.1. Classification (NCBI taxonomy): domain Eukaryota; kingdom Metazoa; phylum Chordata; class Chondrichthyes; order Orectolobiformes; family Hemiscylliidae; genus Hemiscyllium; species Hemiscyllium ocellatum. The sequence continues at coordinate 86,253,661 of NC_083411.1, read as the reverse complement.
AAATTAGAGAGGGGAGTGTTTAGCGGGACCTGGGTATCCTTGTGCACCAGCCGCTGAAGCTAAGCATGCAGGTACAGCAGGCGGTAAAGAAGGCAAATGATATGTTGGCCTTCATTGTGAGAAGTTTTGAGTACAGGAGCAGGGATGTGTTGTTGCAGTTATACAGGGCTTTCATAAGGTCACACCTAGAATATTGTATGCAGTTGTGGTCTTCTTTTCCGAGGAAGGACGCTCTTCCTCTCGAGGGACTGCAGCCGAAAGTTTCCCAGGTTGATTCTGGGGATGGCAGAACTGACAGAGATTGATATGAGGAGAGATTGACAAGGTTAGGAATTTTTCACTGGAGTTCAGACAAGTGAGGAGGGATCTCATCGAGACTTATAAAATTCGCACGGGACTAGACAGGGTAGATGCAGAGAGGATGTTCCCAGTCGTGGGTGTCCAGAAACCAGGTCACAGTCTGAGGATCCAGGGTGGACCATTTAGGATGGAGATGAGGAGACATTTCTTCACCCAAAGAGTGGTGAGCCTGTGGAATTTATTAACACAGGAAGTAGTTGACGCCAAAATATTGAATGTATTCAAGGAGCAGCTAGATATAGCACTTGGGGCGAACTGGATCAAAGGTTATGGGGAGAAAGAAGGATTAGGCTATTGAGTTGGACGATCAGCCATGATTGTGATGAATGACAGAGCAGGCTTGGAGGGCTGAATGGCCTCCTCCTGCTCTTACCTTCTTCTATGTTTCCATCTCACTTTAAGGTTCCATAGATCCTGTTAACAATAATCATTCTTTCAATAAAATTTGATGTAAATGCACTAGGCACAATATCTCATGGCCTAATTTCCAGTCAAAAGAAAACAACAGCAAAAGGAAGAAAATTATTCCCTGTGGTAAAGTTTAAAAATTGGGCAAACGATTTATATACTGATGGTTGAGCAACAAGCATGCTACAGATTTCCCAGATAAAGCAACAAGAGATTTAAACTGGAGTAAAAATTAGACTCAGTAGATAGAAGGAATGTACTGATAGACTCATTTTAAAATGATTACCTAATTGTCACACTTGAACTCCTACAAGGGTTAACACTTGAATAGAATAAACAATAGTGCTTGCAAATTCTTCAACTAACTTTACTGAACTCTGCTTTAAAATCATAAGGATATAAATAATACATTTATAGCTGATGTGGAGGTGTATGGCACTGTACAGGAATAAAGGGAAGAAAATTTATAAACTGATTTCTTTCAATAGTTGTGTCCTCATTTTATGAATAACTTACAGAAGCTGAATTCTGCTGATCCACAGGACTGCCACGTTTTACTCAAACCTATAAAATCTAATGTTTAATTGTCCAATTGATACCCATACAGCTGAATTCTTCACACAGTCCCAGACAGGCCCCTTTAGTTTTTAACCTATAGATTAACAATAGTGATTTATTTGTTCAAATTACTAATCCAAATACAAAAAGAAAAATTGGCCTTTTCCCCTTCAACTTTAACTCTCCTCCTTTTACTCAACTCAGAGATTAAATGTTTACATGTTCCCTGAACACTATTTAATAACCAGCTTGGCTGACCTCATCTAGTTCCTCAATTTATGTTAAAGTGGGTTATCTGACCATTATCATATACTAGTTGAGGAACCTTGCTGTGCTTAAATTAGTCATTACATTTCCAAGATTATAAATAGTGTCTAAAACTTAGTTTGACGTAAAGTGCTTTGGGACATCCTTAGGTTGTGAAAATTTATATAAATATAATTTTTTTTTTCTTGCTAACCTGTGCTCCTTAAACAACAAGGCTATATGACTACAAAACATTCTAAATATGTTTTCTAGGTGTTCAAACTTTAAAGGTCCCTTGGGGGATTACTGGAATTTGGGACCCAAATGTAAACAGCAATGGAATACCCTGGACCTGATTCTCATAGCTGTAATTCCTGGTATATGTCTTGTTGCGATTGTTGCTGTCTGTATGCAATGTGTCTACAGCTGTGAGAAACTGAACTACCTTGCAAAAGCTGAAAAAAGGTGAGTCATATATCACATGCAGATCAAATATAATCATCATGATTGGGATGACTCTCAGGATAGCAGAATGACTCACATGATAAAGTTTAATTTGTTTGCAGCATATGACTCAATTTGAAGCTTCCCTTCTACCGCCCTTTCCTTATAAAGATATATGTTAATGATGGGAGGAAATGCAACAAGGGTGTACAACAGTTGCAAAAACAACAGGTGGTGAAGAAGGCAATGTGATGTTGGCCTTTACAGCAAGAGAATTCAAATACAGGAGCTGGAGTGTCTTCCTCCAATTGTACAATGTCCATAGCTGGGGTATTGTGTGCAGTTTTGGTCGTCTTATCTAAGACAGCATGTTCTAGCTATGGAGGGAGTGCAACAGCAGTTAGACTGATCCTTGAGATGAGACAGATTGGATCAGTCAGGACAATATTCATTGCAGTCTAAAATAATTGGGGTGGATCTCACCTATAAAATTCCAACAAGACTACACAGAGTAAATGCAAAAAGGATGTTCCTGATGGCTGGGGAGTCCAAAACCAGGGGTCACAGTCTAAGGATATGGGATAGCCCATTTCGGATTGAGATGAGGAGAAATGTCTTCACCCAGAGTGGTGAACCTGTGGAATTCTTTGTCACAGTAAACAGTGGAGACCAAATCATTGAATGTCTTCAAAAAGGTGTTATATATCTTAGAGTTAAAGGGATCATTGGGTGTGGGGAGAAAGTGGGAAGAGGGTACTGAGTTAGATGATCAACCACGATTGTGCTGAATGGCAGAATAGGCTTGAAGAGCCAAATGGTCTTACTCCTGCTCATATTTTCTACGTTTCTGTAAGTACCAAATTGGATCTAATTAGTAAATTACACATATTGAGGAACCCCAAACACACCAGGAAATTTGAAACAAAAACAGGAAATCCTCGAAATACACGGCACGCTTGGCAGTATCTGTGGCCTTCATCAGAACTTCTCACCTGAAAATTCTTTGATATACCTACCTCGGAAAACCAAAGGGCTGAATAATATATGGTGCCAGATTGTCCACAATGTTGGTAAGCAGCCCAAACAAGAACTCCCACTGCCCACAAACATAACATGGTTCCAATGAGCTAAGTCCCCCCTGGTGGGGGGACTTGCACCATTTTGGACCAGGAACCCCTGCCTCAGAGAGTTGCCGTCAATCACAGCCTGTATCTCTATTGTGCCAAAGGCCAACTGGAGCAGTGGTCATTATACTTAAGGAGAGGAAATGTGGTGAAACTCGCCCCACTGGAGCTAAGGGTCTCTCCTGGTGGGAAGGTGAGTGGCTCCCAGTATTCAGGTACACTGTGGGGTTTGAGAGACCATGACGTCTGGGGAATCTTAGATGGATAAACTCTTGCAAGGGGTGGGAGGGCTGTTTTTTTCAATGGGCACCCTTCACTTGGGCAGGGAAACATACAAGGCCAGGTATTTGTCATTGTTTTCTTCTACTACCAGTTCAATCCTGGTGGTACTGGCTTTTAAGTGGGGATTAATTGCCCACTTAAGGACTTCAATTGGTCCATTGGTGCTGACACCATGCTTGCAATTGTGGTGGGAGTAGAGGTGGGCACTCAAGAGATCTTATGAATCTTCCTGTCATCAGACCGGGGAAAACATAATTGAGCTAAGACCAATTGAAAGTAAAGGGGTGGGTGAAGGGAAAGATTCAGCCTAGACTCATGATTAAAGAGAAGCACAACTTCAGAGGTATACTGACTCCTCATCATCACATATGGTCCAATCAGGGGAGGAGTCAATGTAAAGGCTAATGCCCTCTACATCATGGAGAACATTTTACCTCCAGGTCACCAGCAGCTCTGGTGAGAAGACTTGAAAACAAGCATTGAAAGTGGTGGCAGATCAAAATGATTTTTTTGAGTGATTGCACTCCAAAGTAATCTTTAGCTATAAAACATTTAGAGACTATTTAATCTAGAAATTTTTTTTAACAAATAATAAAATCGTCGACTGTGGTCTTGTATTGTTTTACCATAGTTATCTCACACCCTGCAATGTTGAGCATTAGGGACATTGAACTAACATAACAAGCACAAATAGCTGAAGAATTATCACAAATATACTTTGCAATTTTACTTATGTAATTTATAATGTTTTTGTTGTAGTTTACACAAATTCCAAACTGGGATGTTTAGATTTGTGTTGGCATAACTTGGTTTTCCTGTCACACTTCTCAATCAGATTATCTCATGTGGAGGTGATTTGGGTGGGGGAGGGGGGGGGGGGGCATGGATGTTTATTGCTTTGCCAGGGTACTTTTGTGGTACAGTGCGAGTAACCTACCTTTGAGGTTCTGGTTCCACCTTTAATAATATTACTGACCAGGATGCCTTTTTGGAAAGGCCTCCCAACTGGGTCAACAGTCTGCACTGTAAACACTGGCACAACAGCTGGCTGTAATTTGAATGGAGTCTACTGCTTGTCAATGCACCAACCTGCTTCAGGTAAAATCCACTTTTTATTATGGAAATCCGAGTGCTTTAATTTTTGTGGAGCGTTGATTTCCTATGTTGGTCTTCACTGCTCAAAGTGCATCCCACGCAGCTTTCAATCAGTTCCATGGGCAAGAGATCTGAAGAGGCAGGCAAAGGTGGGCAGTAATTGACAGTCTGCCCTCCTAAAGGAACTGGAGTACTCCCACAGCACTTACAAAAATACTGCACCTCTGCTTTTCCATGACATTAGTCCACAACTTTGAAACAGAAATCCCCGATTTAGCAATGTAACTGCAGAGATCAGGCTCATGTTTCTGCTGATCCAAACAAAGCCCACTGGGACTGCAATCATGGATTGAAATAACAATTTTAGGCTTGGAGGAGTTTTCTTTCAAAAATGTCAATGTGGAATATTGGGAAAGTTTGCAAATCAGTAATAAAATGGGAAGATTTTGATTAAATTCGGACAGCTGCGAGTCTTGTGCAATCAGGTTGTGTTTTGTCTATTAGATTTTCTCCACATTAATGATCAAATATCATTTTTAATGAAAATTGAATCTTCACTTACAGAGAAGAAGTAATCGAAAAGAGAAAAACCCGTATGTGTCCTGTGGTAATCAGCAATTACCAGAATGAAGGTTTTCTGACTGATGACAATGACTACCAAGCTCAGAGTAGTAAAAACCAAAATGCGGTAAGGCTTCAATAACAGTAGCACAGTCCAAACGTGCTTGGAACCATTCAAAATCAAGCTTCTAGGAGCCCTGGAGAAAATCTTATGGAATTTTACATTGTGTTTGATAGTGATTTCATTAAAGCAGGGTCTTAAATGTACACAAACCAAATTATATAGGAAAGTGGATGAGTTTGATAAGGTAGATTGAGAAACTACTTGAAAAGGTATGATGGGAGGCAAACAATAGATAATGCTTAAAGAATTGACACGTAATTTGCAGCAAATGTACAATATATGGCTAATAAGGGGATTGAAGTGGAGCCACAACTGAAACACCATGTGCAGCTTTGGTCTCCTTGCCAAAGAAAGAACATTTCCTTGGGGAGGATATATAATGAAAGTTCATCGGACTGGTTCCTGGAATGAGGCGACACCATAAGGAGAAGTGATGTGGTGGAGGCCTATCTTCCCTAACTATCAGTAGAATAAGAGATGATTTAATTGAAACATAAAATATTGAGAAATTTAATTAATAAGTTAAATGTTAAGAAAATCAGCTTTCTGGCCAGGAATCTAGAAGAAAAGTAACATCTTCAGAATGGGCCATTTAACACTGAGATGAGTAGGAGTTTTTTCACTCAAAAGCTTATGAATTTTTGGAATTCTCCACGCCAGAGAGCAGTGGGCAGTCTGTTATTGGGTTGATTTTTTTTGGGTGGGAGGCAGAGCTGAAAATGAGGACACTGTAAAATCCAACGGATTATCATCCTGCCACCTACACCATGTCTCTACTGATCTGAAATGTTATAGGTAATGGGGGGGGAGGTAGGAGTGGTATTGAGTGGCCATCCCTTCTTTTGTGCTTATCAACAGGGATAAGTGACCATCCAGTGGTGTTTTAGCCAGGGCTGGAACATGGAGGTGTATAGGAGCTGTGTACATTGGTGTTGGGTATGATGAGAGGAGGAAGGTCTCCTCCTTTGCAGGCCCATTAGTCCATTAGAGGCAGCACCCTTCCCCACACTCTCACCAACCAAGATGGCATATCCACCTTTCACCCTTAATTGAATTGAATTAAATTGAATTTATTGTCATGTGTACCGAGGCACAGTGAAAAGTTTTGTCTTACAAGCAATACAGGCAGATCACATAAGTAAGTAGCATAGATAAATAAATAATAGGTAACAGCCGCAAAAACAAAAACACAGGTACAGACAGATGTTAAGAGTTTGTGAGTCCATTCAGTATTCTAACAACAATAGGGTAGAAGTTGTTTCAAAACCGGCTGGTACGCATGTTCAGACTTCTGTACCTTCTCCCCAATGATAGAGTTTGTAGAAAAACATTGCCAGGGTGACATGAATTTTTGAGTATGCTGGAGGCCTTTCCTTGACAGCAGGCCTGGTAGACGGATTCTATAGATGGGAGGTTGGCCTTTGTGATTGGCTGGGCCGAGTTCACCACTGTCTGTAACTGTCTCCGATTTTGAATAGTACAGTTGTCATACCAGGTAGTGATACATCCAGACAGAATGCTCACAATGGCGTACCTATAAAAGTTGGCAAGGATATTTGCCGTCATGCCAAATTTCCTCAGCTGCCTGAGAAAGAAGAGACGTTGTTGGGCCTTTGTAATCAGGGTGTCCACATGAAGAGTCCACAAAAGCTTGTTGTGGCTGACCATTCCCACGAGCTTGACACTCTCCACTCATTCCACCTCTGTGTTGTTAATGTGTGAGGGAGCATGAGTAACATCCTACCGAAAATCAATAATAGGTTCCTTGGTTTTACTGGCATTGAAAGCTAGGTTATTCTCAGTGCACCATTTTTCCAGATCTTCCGTCTCCTGTCAGTAGTCTGTTTTGTCACTATCTGAGATTCCACTGACTATCGTGGTGTCATCAGTGAACTTGTAATGGCATTAGTCTGATATTTGGTGACGCAGTCATGGGTATACAGTGAGTACAGCACGGAGTTGAGTACGCACCTCGGCGGGCTCCAGTGTTGACTGTTAGTGAGGATGAAATATTGTCCCAATCTTAACTGATTGTGGCCTCTGAGTCAGGGAACTGAGGATCCAGTTGCAGAGAGTGGGGCTTAGTCCAAGATCACAAAATTTAGTAATCAGTCTCAAGGGGATAATAGTGTTGAAGGCTGGACTGTAGTCAATGAATAGGATTCTTATATAGCTATTCCTTATCAAGTTGTTTTAGGGAGGAGTGAAGGGCAAGTGGTCTGGCATCTGACATCTGACATGGATCTGTTGGTCCGATAGGCAAATTGGAGTGGGTCAAGAGTAGTGGGGAGGCTAGAGTTGATTAATGCCATGACCAGCCTTTCAAAGCACTTCATGACCACCAAGGTTAGGGTGACTCGACGGTAGCCATTGAGACAAGCTGCATGAGCCTTCTTAGGCACAGGGATGATGTTAGCCCTCTTGAAACAGGCAGGAACAGTTGCCTATTGCAGAGAGAGGTTGATGATGTCCGAGACGACCTCTGCCAATTGATCTGCGCATGCTCTGAGTGCACAGTCTGGCACTCTCTGGGTCCCATTGCTTTACTTGGATTCACACGAAGGAAAACTGATCTGACCTCTGATGCAGTGACTGTTGAGAAAGGTTTGGCAGGACTTGTTGGAATTGGTGTTACCTCTCCACTGAAATTCTGCTTAAAGCGAGCATAGAAGGCATTGAGATGATCTGGGAGGGATGTGTCATCATCTGCTATCTTGTATTGTCTCTTTTTAGAACCTGTGATGTCATTCAGTCCTTGCCATAGTCGCCGGGTGTCTGTCTGGGTCTCTAGTTTGTGTCAGTATTGGTTCTTGGCTGTCTTAATGGTTCTGCAAAAGTCATACTTGGATTCCTTATATTTGAGTGGGCCTCCTGATCTGAGGGCCTCATGCCTGGTTTTTAGCAGGTTCTGTACGTTCTGATTCATCCAGGGTTTCTTATTGGGGAACACCTGGATTGAGTTCCTCAATATGTAGGCCTCCATACACTTGCTGATAAAGTCTGTGATGGTGGTGGCGTACTCACCCAAGGTACCTGCGGACGTTTTGAACATGGCCCAATCAGCCGATTCCAGACAGCACCGGAGTTGATCCTCTGCCTCCTCTGACCAGCACTAGACCTGTATCGTGAGGGGGTCTCCTGCTTGAGCTATTGCCTGTAAACTGGGAGAAGCATGGCATTGTGGTTGGAGTTCCCAAAATAAGGGCAGGGGATGGAACAGTAGGCATCCTTCACAGTGGTGTAGCAGTGGTCTAAAATGTTCGGGCCCCCTGGTGGGGCAGGTAATGTTCTGGTGGTACTTGGGCAACGTCTTCCTTAGATTGGCTTGATTGAAATCACCAGTTACAATAAACAGGGCCTCGGGGTGTTCCATCTCCAGGTGTTAGTGGTGGAGTACAGCACATACAGAACTTCCTCAATGTTTACCTGTGGCGCTATGTACACAGCAGTTAGTATACTAACAGGAAGTTCCCACGGTAGGTAGAAGGGGCAGCATTTGATGGTGAGGAATTCGAGGTTTGGGGAACAATGGCTGCAATGTCCATGCACCACAACTTGTTGATTAAAAAGCAAACTCATCCAACCTTTGTCTTACCCGAGGATGCTGTACGGTTCATAAGATGGATAGAGAAACTATCAGCCTGAAGTGCGCAGTTGGGAATAGATTAGTTGAGCCAGGTTTCTGTGAAGCAGAGTGTGCAGCAGTCCCTACTGGACTATTGAAATCACACACCCCAACCCTCCACCCACATAATTGAAACTCCAACCTTATCTGGACCTTTCTGGATGGTGGACTATCTCTCCCACTAACTGTGTCCTCTGCTCCCTGGCTAGCTGTGCTAGGACTAGGCTGACTATCTGACTGGCTTCAGCCTCTTCCTGTGAAAGGAATGGAAACCTTGCCTTAAAACAATTAGCACTGCTGCCTGAGAATGCTTGCCTGATCAGAATCTCGAATATACGCAATGCTTAGCATCACCAGTGGGGAAGTAGAGACTCTTGCTGCTGATGTACTCATCCTCAGCTCAGGACCATTGATGGTTCAGGTCAGGGTGTGGCAGGATGGGTCACAGGGTGGAGTTCACGGTGGAGTGGAGGCTGTGGCATACAGAAGCAGGAACATTCTCCCACCATTCTCCTGATTAAATGGCCCTTGTCACTAAATTCATCTTTGATTGCATTAAATTCCATTGTTCCACAGAGCTGCTCTTGCTCCTTCACCTTATATTGTTAGGAAGTGTTAGTACCACTTTATAACATGCAAACATAGTGATCTCTGGATGATTGGTTGAGTTAGGATATAGAGCCCGCACTGGTCTGAGGAGATTCCTGATCTTTTTTTTAGATCATGGAGAGCTTAAATCTTTAAAAACTGCAAAGTCTGAATTATATAACTCTTAAGTCTGCACTTGCAATATAAGACAGCCTGTATTCCTGGTAAATTATCACAATTATTGTGTGATGAAGTTTCAGGGGACAGTTCATCAAGATGATACTATTTGAAAACTCTTTAAAGAACAGATTTTGATCTATTCAGAGGCTTTTCATGGTTTGAACAGAATGCATTATCTGCTATTGGGTAACACTGCTCAATATTTTTGATGGTACTATTCCCAACATGTACAATGGGATTACAATTGTAAAGTGACCTGATAGATGTGGCATCAGCCTTTATGGTCCAACCTTGTCTTGTACTTTCTCCACACAGGCCTCGTTAGGGTTAGATATCAAACCTAGGAAGGAAAGGGACCATGATTGATGGGTTTTAAGTAAACTTTGAACAGGAGAAAAACGTAAGATGATTAAAAGATAAGGCTTCTACAGTATTTGACAATGTTGTTGAAAGTTCTGCCACTCTTGGAGCATGGATGGGGCTGGTGAATAGGGGTAGGTGATGTAGGGATACTGAAACAGCAGACGAAACTGGAAGAGTAGAGGTAGGACAAGGCATAGTCAGAATAGACTAATGAGGTTAGAAAGGGTAAGGCTATGGAGAGACATTTATAGATGGAAGGTTGGCAGAACTAAGGTTCTAACTGAGGAAGGTTCTGTTCAGGTGGTAGAGGTGATGTTGATAACAGGTGAAACGAAGGGAATTTCCCTTATGAGAAACACTTTGGACTCTCATTGGATATATTACTTATTCAAGCAATAAACATATCATAAATATCATTTCAGGTTGGATTCTGACATGAACCTGTCTAGATGTTGCAATAATCTTACCATAAATGTTGCCACTCAAATATATTTAAATTATTCACACACCCACATACATTGACGATGAGAATTTCTGAATAGACCTTTCTTGCAAACCAGAGTCCACACTCTGTGGGTTCAGCTGGCAAGGTTGTAATCGATAGCATTTTGTTTTCTGTACAATGTAATATTCATTAGCATATTCCTCTTTGAATAATGTTCTAATGCTCTTGGAGGAAGACCAATATCCTTTCATAATATATCCAAAGTAAGAAGATAACAGAAGATTAGCATTGCTGTAATTATTTCTCAGCTTTACTCTGTCTTTAAAAAAACGAATGAATGATTTTGTGTATGTAGTCCAAAAGTATGAGTGGGCAAGTATATAGCTGTCAATCATGCTGATGAGTGGCATTTATTAGGGAATGGTGTGGTGGATGATAGTGATCAACAAGGTATTCCTGCTCGTACTATTTCAAGCAACTCCAGGGGCAAAAGAAGCTGCAGAATGAACATTATTTATGGAGCTGAATCTGGGGTGACAAAGAAAGTCACATGAAGTAGAAGGAGAAGGTGAGGACTGCAGATGCAGTCGAAGAGCGTGGTGCTGGAAAAGCACAGCTGATCAGGCAGCATCCGAGGAGGAGAATCAACGTTTCAGGCATAAGCCCTCCCTGAAACAGTGATTCTCCTGCTCCTTGGATGCTACTTGACTAGCTGTGCTTTTCCAGCACTACACTCTTTGATACATGAAGTAGAACCCTAAGACCGTAAGACAGTAGCAGAATAGACCATTCAGCTCATCGGGTCTGCTCTGCTATTTAATCATGGTCAACATCTGAAACACAATGACCCAGAACTGTACCACTTGCCTGTGCAAAATTGTTAGAGGTATTCTCACCGATGGTCTCTCTCTCAGCATTATCCTCCAAAAACACAGCATAAGCTTTCCACATTTATGCTAACGATATTCAGCTCCACTTCCTCAGTATCTTTCCTTCAATTATTACACAGTTAGCAGATGGCTTGTACAACACCTAGCTCTGGAGAAGCAGAAATTTCCTCTAGTTTAGTGTTTTGAAGAGTGAAGCTTTCATGTTTAGTCCTGACCACAAACTGTGTCTCAAACGTACAGGTGCCATTTGTCTGAGACAGAAACATATGGTACTTCCCACAAATGTGGTGTCATACCTGACCATACGATGAACTCCTGTCACAGATCCATGCCAGCACCAAGATTTATTTTTATCTCTGTAACAACACCTGACTCTGGTCCTGCACTGACTCATCTGTTGTTGACAACTTCATCCATGGCTTTTTACCAGAAGACTTTTTAACAGAGGAACATTCTTTCAATGCACAGATGGCTAACTGCTCATATTCCACCCTCTACAAACTCAAGGTTATCTGAAACTCTGCTGCCACTATCCTGTTCAGCAATCCCTATGCTTATTAACCTAAATTGGCATTTATAAGCCACAGATGTATTGAAGAAGAATCTCTTCCTTATTTTCAAATCTTTTTAAAGCCTCAACTCTCCCTATTTGTGTAATTTCCTCTACCACCTATTCAGGATACCTATGCTGAGCACATTCCTCTAATTCAGACCTTTTGCTCATTCTCAATTTTAATTCTTCCACCACTGGGGACCATGCTTTCAACTTGTGAATGTGTCTGTTTCCCACCAAGCTGTTTTAAGCTCAGGAGTTCCTGTTGTTTATGTTCTTCTGAACGTTCATATTAATTTGTCACTATTCTAGTTGATTTAAAATACATCTGCAATAAATTTATCTCTGACCAGGATTTCAACAACAAGCTAGATCTTTCGAGCATAATTCAATTTTATATTTGTACTTTACTGCTATTTTTCCTGATAATTTTTGGTTTACAGACTTGGGCCAAGATTTTCATCTCTGCAGTGGATGATAGATAAAAATGCAGAGGTATATTGATAGATTGGTCACCTGGGCAGAGCAGTGAGAAATGGAATTCAACCTGGAAAAGTCTGGGGTAATATATTCAGGGTGGCTAATATGGCAAGGGGTTACACTTTGAATGGGAGCACTGTGGAAAATATTAGACAGTAGAGCAATCTTGGTGTGTATATGCACAGATCCCTGAAGGTAGCGGGGCAGTTACATAATGCAGTTAAGATGGCATGGAGGACACTTGCCTTTATTAGCATTGCCAAGGTTGGAATACAAGAGCAGGGAGGTTACTTTAGAACCGTATAAAATGCTGGTTAGGCTACTACATGCAGTTTGCTCACTAAATTACAGAAAAGACATGACTGAACTAGAGAGGAATGTTAGTAGGATGCTGGAGGAATTGAGCAATAAAGAAACAGTGGAGAGAATGGGGTTGCTTTCTTTCCTTGGAGCCATGAAGATTGGAAGGCACCTGTTAAAGGTGTATAATATTAAGAGGGGAATAGATGGGCTGGATATAAAGGCACTTTTTGTTTCATTACAGCATGTCAATAATGAAAAGTGACATAGAATCGAGATAAGAGATAAAAAGCTAAGAGGACAATTGAGGTAAAAGCAAATCATCCAAAATGTGGTGTGAGTCTGGAACTCTCTGCCTGTCAGGGTGGTTGAAAAAGAAACTCTTTTTGTATTTGGAGATTTGCTATTGCCATAGTCTCCAGGGCTACAAGCTAAGAGCTTTAATCAGAGCAAAGTGGCACTGACATAACGAGCCAAATGGCTTCTTTCTGTGCTATGACTCTATGAGTAAAAGCTTCTAAGAGAACATAGACAATACAGGTGTTTCTTCATTGGAAATAGAATGGCACATATGTAAATATATTGCGACATGACGTCATGATCTGTCTAGTTGACTGTTATTGTAATTCCAGGTAACACAAGTTACTTATACTAAGGGCCATGCCATGTTAGAACCCTGTCTAAGGAAGTTCTAATTCTAGTAACACTTTCATCAGCCATAATTGTAAAGGGTATCCCTTGTGCCCCAATAACTAGCCTTGTAATGCATCTGGTTCTTGAAATTCAGCAAGGACATGAGAAAACTCAAAGGTGCAGGCATTAAGACAGTGCCCAAGGTATCTGGTGCAGACATCTAAGGTGCAACACCAATGATCACAGCTGTCCTGCACATTGATGGGATGGAGCCCTTTTCTGTTGGAGGCAGTGATCTGGTGCTCCAACCATAACTCCTTTCGAAACATTGCATTCTCTCCCTTGGAGAGCAGTGGTACAAAAAGGCAGTTCACCATCAGCCCTCAAAAGCAATTAAGAATGAGCGTTAAATGTGGCCAGTGATTCACACATCCCATGAACGAACCAACAAAATCTGAAAACATGCAGTGGGAGCTATGGTTACCATGACTGGGCCTTCACACTCCCATTTACAAATGGAGTGAGAAGGCGTCAAGTGAGGAAAATGACAGTTAGAAATCCATTATAAGACACACTCCTAAGTTTCTTTCTGTTTCCACCCAACAAATCTCCAGATTTATGGTGAAAGGAGGCAGGTACTTCAGGCCACATTTGTAATTTGAATGGTTTGGCTTAATAAGTTTGGCTCAGAGACATTTTTTTTATATTTGAGATGGCTGTTATGAGGGGGACTGAGTCATAAAGGTCACTGCTTGTAAGGTTGTTCCTTCCACACTGGGACTGAGAAATCCTGAGACACTACACTAGGAGCCAGAATGAAACAGCTAACCTGAAATTGTCTTTGTTATTTTCCAGAACACTATTGGAGAGACCTTGCCTGTTTAATTTATTAGTTCGTTAGCTTTACTATTATTACATTAAGATGCATTTGAGAAAAATGTTGCAAACTCAAAATATTCATTTTTTTGGATACAAGGCTTATCCTCCAAGAATTCCAAAGATCAATACAGCTTACCTGGGCCAGGAAGAACAACACCACGAATCCCAAAAGATGTACATTCCTAAAGCTAATACCAGGTTTGGATTTTTTTCAGTTTATTTTCTCTTTTTAAATGCAAAATTAGAATAACAATCATAACTAAGAGTCTTCCCATCAGCTCCTTAATGATTAGTTTCCCTACAGTATGGAAACAGGCCCTTCAGCCCAACAAGTCCAGCTCGAACCGTAACCCACCCAGACCCATTTCCCTCTGACTAATGCACCTATCAATATGGGCAATTTAGCAATTTAGCATGACCAATTCACCTGACCTGCCCAACTTTGGATTGTGGGAGGCAACTAGAGAAAACCCACGCAGTCATGGGGAGAATGTGCAAACTCCACACAGACCTGAGGCTGGAATTGAACCCAGGTCCCTGGTGAGGCAACAGTGCTAACCACTGAGCCACCATGCCATCCCATAGTTATAATGTTATAGGTGCATTGATATTAAGCTGGAAATCATTTCGAGCGCATATCCATTCTATCACACAGATAGGGGACTTCATTCTGAAATACAACCAAAAATCTATTATAATTAAATCTGTCCAGCATTGGAACCAAATTCCATTGTCAGAATAGGATTAGGAGGTCCTCAAATGTTCTTTTTGTGTTTTTGTAGTGATGAAAACCTCATCATAAATCCTCACTTTCCCAATCACTAATATGTTTTCACTGTATTTCACAGGTTTATTTTGTCAGATGACTCTTTAATGCAGTTTTTGTATATTAGATAAAGTGCAAACTTTAAGACAGATTGTAAACTTCACTGATCCTGAAATATTTTAATGTTAGGAAGTCTTTCAATAGGAAACTTTGGTTTATCTCTGTTGAATAAAGAAAGTGAATAAGGTATTCAGAAATGGATGCCTTAATTTAAGATAATGACTGTATTATACAGGATCAGATCTCTGAAAACTTGCTACACCTAGTACAGTTATTTCATGTGGTCTCAGTCCTGAGCCCTCTGCTGGTGAATTTCAGCATGACACATAAAACAAAATTGAGACTATTTTGTTTTATTGAGACGGGTGATTTTTAACTTTGTCCACCCCAGTTCAACACCAGCACCTCCACAAAATTGAGCCTCCAATATATAATTCTACATAGGAAGAGGAGTGGGCCATTCAGTTTGCCGAGGCTGCTATACCATTTAAAGCAATTATAGTTGACTAAATATTACGTCTTTTACCCACATTATTCCATATCCCTTCAGAGTCATAGAGATGTACAGTATGGAAACAGACCCTTTAGTGCAATCAGTTCAGTAATAATCAAAGATGTATTCATCTTTGTTTTAAATATACTCAAAAGACAGAGCTTCCATATCTCTCTGGTGTACAGATTTGCAAAGATTCGCCACTCTCTGAGGAAGATGGTTTCTCCTCATCTTGGTCCGAAATGACATTCCTCTTATTTTTATATTGTACCCCTGGTTCAATAGTACCTAACCAGAGAAACATATTACCTGCATATACCTTGTCTATCTCTTTAGGTATTTTGTAATTTTCAATGAAATTACTTTCTTTGAAACTCTAGCGATTACAGGCCCAGTGTTTCCAAAGTCTTTTCATAGAACAGTCACACCATTGTGGGAACATAACTTATTAAACCTTAACATTCTGACTCCTCCATCCTCACTTCCATCAAATGCGAGCAGCTCATAGACTTTCTGATTTAGGCTCCTATCATATACCTTCAGTTCAGCTGCAGAAGATGTCTATTTTATACCATACCTGACAGAAAGCTTTTCAACCTTGCTCGCCTGAGATTCCACCATGCACCATCCTCATCAGAGAGTTGCTCTATGCCGACAATGCTGCACCAACATTCCATACTGAAGAGGGCCTTTAAAAGTTAATGACAGATGCTCTGACATCTGCAAGAGATTTGGTTTGACCATCAACTTCAGGAAGACAAATTTCGTGGCTCAGGATGTTACCATACTACTGTCAGCATTGGAGACTGTTGAAAGCTTCATATATCTGGGCTGCGCAATCACCATAAATCTGTCACATAATGTTGATATCAGCACACAAATGGCAAAAAACTGCAGGAAAACAGTGTGATTCATCATTAACCTGGCTAAATAACTAAATGATAGGTTTATCAAGCCTGGATCCTTGGCTCACGCCTCTACAGCGGTGAGATCTGGACAACGTGCAGCAGGCAGCAGAGAAGGCTGATCCAACAAAGAGTCATTAGACTTGAAACATTGACATCTCCACAGATACTCTAAGACCTGCTCAGATTTTCCATCAATTTCTGTTTTTAGTACATGACAAAAGACTGAATAGTTTCCACCCAAACTGTCTCAGACATACTCTCAACATTTCTTGGCAGGACTAAGTCACCAAGTGAGACATAGGCTGTTTACATTGGTACAAACTCATTGTTGAGTGAATTATGCTTGCGTTGGTTCAGCCATGTTCATCAAATGGTTAATGACTATATACCACAAGACCCTCTGAATGAGGGAATGACTGAACTAACAACTGAATTACAACCTCCTGGGCACCCATGTCTCCATCACAAGGACACTGGCACTAATACTGGCAGACATTTACAGATGGATGTGACCTCTTCTTCTGATTGTTTGCACTGGTGCAGCAGAAGAATTGAACAGATATGAAAATCGCAGCTAGTCAAGGAAAGAGCTTGGAGCCCACAATGGTCAGAGAATCCAGCACCCTCTCAGTCCATTGTCCTCATCTGCTACAAATGCATTAAAGACTTCTATACCAGTGCAGGGGTCCTAAATCACACAAGGAGAGTTGACCACTTCTTTGAGATAGAAGGCTACCACCAAAATTGAGACAATTTAACCTGCTTTCTGTGTCATGTGCCTTTTTAATATTAGCCAATCTGGCCAGTCATCTTTTAAGGCTACTTCTCTCTCTAGCACTGAAATCACATCTTTAATATTTTGTTACCTATCTCTCTTCAAAGTTATGTCTGGCTTATCTTTTTAATAAAACTCAACTCATGTTCCCTTGATTGTCTTCCCTTTAAACTGCTAATTTCTCAACTTCTTAGCTATTTTAGCTAAAATTGTAAATATTGTAAAACATACAATATATGTTAATGATGGTATTAGTAATAATATTAGCAAATTTGCTGATGATACTAAGCTGGGTGGCAGGGTGAAATGTGATGAGGATGTTAGGAGATTACAAGGTGACCTGGACAAGTTAGGTGAGTGGTCAGATGCATGGCAGATACAGTTTAATGTGATAAATGTATGGTTATCCCCTTTGGTGGCAAGAACAGGAAGGCAGATTACTACCTAAATGGAATCAATTTAAGTAAAGGAGCAGTACAGAGAGATCTGGGTGTTCTTGTACACCAGTCAATGAAGGTAAGCATGCAGGTAGTGAAGAAGTCTAATAGCATGCTGGCCTTCATAACAAGAGGGATTGAGTATAGAAGCAAAGAGATCCTTCTACAGCTGCACAGGACCCTGGTGAGACCAACCTGGAGTACTGTGTGCAGTTCTGGTCTCCAAATTTGAGGAAAGACATTTTGGCTATTGAGGGAGTGCAGCATAGGTTCACAAGGTCAATTCCTGGAATGGCGGGATTACCTTACACTGAAAGACTGGAGTGACTGGGCTTGTATACCCTTGAGTTTAGAAGACTGAGAGGGGATCTGATTGAGACATATAAGATTATTAAAGATTGGACATTCTGGAGGCAGGAAACATGTTTCTGCTGATGGGTGAGTGCCAAACCAGAGGACACAGCTTAAAAATAAGGGGAAGACCATTTAGGACAGAGATGAGGAGAAACTTCTTCACCCAGAGAGTGCTGGCTGTGTGGAATGCTCTGCCCCAGAGGGCAGTGGAGGCCCAGTCTCTGGAATCATTTAAGAAAGAGTTGGATAGAGCTCTCAAGAATAGTGGAATCAAGGGTTATGGAGATAAGGATACTGATTAAGGATGATCAGCCATGATCATATTGAATGGTGGTGCAGGCTCGAAGGGCAGAATGACCTACCCCTGCACCTATTGTCTATTGTCTAGGATTGAGTTCTTCAAGTGTTGTCTTTTTCATTTAAACCTGCCATTATCACACCCCTGCTCAAAAATCAAACTCTTGACCCTACCATCCTTGTAAACCACTAGCCCAAGTCTAATCTTCTTTTCCTCTCCAAAGTTTTAGAAAACTGTTTGCTCTCAAATCTATTTCAATTTTTCCTGGAACCCCATGTTTAAATTTCTCATATTGGGTTTTATCTCATCAAAGTAAAAGTAACAATCTATGTGACTGTGGCAATGGTAAACTTTCTCTTCTGCCTTTCTTGACCTACTTGCAACCTACTGACCCTATCATCCCCTTCGAACAGTTCTGAACTGTTGTTAGATAGACACATTCTCACCGGGTCTTCTTGTTATCTAGCTTTCGGGTCCTGCACTATTAGCTCTGCTGTCCCCCATGAATGTATCCTTAGCCATCTCCTAATTCTCATCCACATTGCCTCTCAGTGACATCACCTGAAGACACAGTGTTAATTTTTAAGTGTGCTGGCAATGTCTAACTTTACCACGCCACCTTCCCTTTTGTCTCCTCCAATGTTGCTAAATTATCAAACTGTTAATCTGAACATCCAATACTTGATGAACAGAAATATCCTCAAATTAAACATCAGGAAGACTGAAGCCATTGTTTTCAGGTCCACACCAAACATTATTATGGAGATACCAACTGCACAGTCTCTGTGATAACAGAGTTAAAAATCACACAGCACCAGGTTACAGTCCAACAGGTTTAATTGGAAGCACTAGTTTTCGGAGTGTTGCTCCTTCATCAGATGGTTGTGGAGAATAAGATCCATTATTTTCCACAGCGCTCTGAAAGCTAGTACTTTCAAATAAACCTGTTGGACTATAACCTTGTGTTGTGTGATTTTTTTTAACTTTGTACACCCCCGTCCAACACCAGCGTCTCCAAATCTGTGGCAATAACTTGCAAATAGATCATTCTGTTCATATTTCATCCTAAAGCTTCTAGTCTCATATTCATGCTACCACCAAGATCACCTATTTCTACTCTCTCGGCACATTTGTTGCTGAAACCCTCATTCATAACTTTCTTTCCTCTAGACTTAACGATTGTAAGACATTCCTGGATTGTCCCCCATGTTCTATCCTTCAGAAACTTGAGCTCATGCAAATCTCTGCTGTCCATATTGGAACACAGAGCAAATCCCATGCCCCTTTCACTCTAATGCTCACTTACCTACATTTTCTTGATTTTATAATTATCATCTTTATTTTCAAATCCTTCATTGCATAATGCTTCACTATCTCTGTAATATCTCCAGTTCCTCAGCCCTCTGAGCCCTATATCTAATTCAACATCTTGTACATCCTTACTTTAGTTGCTTCCCACCACTGTCCATGCCCACTCTAGTCTTGGCCTCAAGCCCCTGTCTCTTTAAGTTGTATTCCTCCTCAATGGCATTCCTGAAAATGCATCTCTTTGACCAATCTTTGATCATCTGATGTAATATAATTATGTGGCTTAGTATGTCCTAATTTGTCTTTTATAATATTCTGGCATAACACCTTGGCATGTTTCATTATATTAAAATTGCAATTGAAATTATTTTTGTATGTGAACATAAATTTATTAAAAGCCTCTTAAGGAATATTAGACTTTATTGAAAAATGTGTTCCAGGCAATTTCATTACGTATTAATACGTAAATACTTTTTGGAAGAATGAAATCTTATAAACAAATGGAAAAAAAATGACCTTTTTAAAATATTTAATGATTTTGCTTTCCTCATCAGTTACCATCAGCCTGAATTGAATATCAGCAGAGAGAATTTTTCACCTCTTATGGGCCATGCAAGTTCTTCACACAATGAAAGTCAACATGCCATTTCCCAATACGATCCAATAAATGAATTTCCTGAGAGGGACTATGGGATACCTCCACCACTAGCCATTAAAAGGCCTGAGGTAAGTCCAAAAAAATCCATTTCTGTAACAGTATTGTATACCTAAGCTGTTTTTAGCCAATGTTCCTGGAATCCCTTGCATCCTCACTGAGCAATGCCAGTATCTCAGATATGAATAATTAATTGTACTTTATATAAATGGAGCATTTTCTGGGTGAAAAACAAATAGTCTGAAGAAAATAGAATTTCTTTGTGTTAGCTTTGTTACTTCCAACTTTTAAAAAAGTATTTAGATGCTAAGACATATGAAAAACTGCTGAAAGGAATCACAAATTATAACAATTCAGTTAAGGTACCAAATAATAAGTCATATCCTAAAATGTTGTTGTACATTCATTTCATGAAACTTTTCAATACATTTTAATCTACTGTATTATTTCTCAGAAGCAGTAAATAATAAACTTAAGTAAAGGTTGTATTGCTCAAGAAATATGTTATGCTTTTGTTTTCTAGGCAAAGGGGATTCAAGTTTTGCCTCCAATAGGACCCAGACCAAGTTTCCAAAGGGGACAATTACTTGAGGATCCAAGTTATCAGCAATTTCTCAACCCTGTTGGATATGGAAGGCCTCAATACTAAGGAGCAAAGATACAATTATCAAAGGAATCTGACCTCTTTTAAGCATGAATAATGAACTCTTGCTCCGTTAGCAAATTAATTGGTTAGCAAACCAATTCAACTAAAAAATCAATACATAAATGATTGATTAATAAATACGACAGTTGTTAAAGAAAGTGTGATTCTGGAGATCATGAGTCTGACCAGCTTTTGAAAATTTATGCTCAGATCATGCTTTTATATTACTTAGATTACTTACAGTGTGGAAACAGGCCCTTCAGCCCAACAAGTCCACACCGACCCGCCTAAGTGCACCCACCCAGACCCATTCCTCTACATTTAGCCCTTCACGTAACACTGTGGGCAATTTAGCATGGCCAATTCACCTAACCTGCACATCTTTATGACTGTGGGAGGAAACCGGAGCACCCGGAGGAAACCCACGCAGACACGGGGAGAACGTGCAAACTCCACACAGTCAGTCGCCTGAGGCGGGAATTGAACCCAGGTCTCTGGCGCTGTGAGGCAGCAGTGCTAACCACTGTGCCACCATGCCGCCCATTGTGCCACCATGCCACCCACTATGCCACCGTGCCGCCCACTGTGCCACCTATGGGAGTTATAAGGGAGTTTGCGCGGGAATGTAACTCTTTTTCATTTCAGGTATAGATTTTAACAATTTAAATCCTAATGGACATTTGTTGAATTGGAGTTGAAGTGGAAGGATAGCAGAAGGATAGAGGGGTCCACAGTAGTTAGGCATGTGATAGAAGGGTGTGGTGAGTTAGCAGGTCTTTCCAGTTCAGGGCAGCAAGCTTAGGCAGGGAAGGCCCAACATTTCCCTGTTGACGCCAGAAGGACACTTGCTGCTCATGATCGATAAGGAAACAAAATAAATTCACAATTAATTGAAGGGAAAGCAAGCAGGCTGGTGTATTACAATGAGGTAATCTTCTAGCACCAGTTTCCTGCTTTCTTGTCAAATTTAAAATTTGCAAATATCATTGCTGCCTTCAAAAATGAGAGTTTGCGGGTATTTGCATAACTCGCATTGTTAATAAATAATTGCATAATTCCTGAGTTTTTTTAATTAATTTTTTTTTCAGTTTTGGCTAATTCTATTGTCTCGTTTGAGGCTGTCTTTTTATGGTATTGTTATTCTACTAAAAATGTTTTAACCAAACAAATTACTTCAAGCCTAAAGCTCTCTCCTCCTTGCACTCTATAACATTTCAGCAGTCCTTCACTGTATTTGCTGCACCCCTGGCAACCATGTCTTGCATCCTGAAATTTCCACTCCAGACTGCTTTTCTTGTTTTTAAAAACCTCCTTAAACCCACCTCCTTGACCCAGCTTTTGCACACTTATCCTAGTAACCCCTCCTTTTGGCTTGATGTGAATTTGTTTTGCATTAAAGCTGTGTGAAAAACCTTGGGAGTTATCTACATTTAAGGTACTATGTAAATACAAGTTATTGACTAGATACTATCACACCTGCTTACTCTTTTTCTCTAACCCTGCCCTTAGGGCAGTGGCATTTCCAATGAGTAACCTAGCCATATCATTGGATAGGCAGATGGGCGAGAATGGAATAGTATAAGTTAGATGGGCTTCCAATTGGTTTCTCAGGTCGGCACAACATCGAGGCCGAAGGGCCTGTACTGTGCTGTAATGTTCTATGTTCCAAATTCATAATGTTTAATTTCTAAAAATTCATTCATAGAATGAGGGCATTGCTGACTCGCCCAGCATTTATTACCCAATCCCAGAGCGCAGTTAAGAATCAACCACATTGCTGTGGCTCTGGAGTCACCTGTGGACCAGACCAGATGACAGGGGCAGTTTCCTTCCCTGAAGGACACGAGTGAACCAGATAGATTTTTGCTGACAATGATTTCATGGTTATCATTACACTCTTAATTCCAGATTTTTATTGATTTCCAATTCTATGACAGGATTCGAAGCCATGTCCCCAGAACATTACCTGGGTCTCTGGATTAACAAGCCAGCGATAATACCACTAAGGCTATTGCCTTCCCTAATTGTGATAATAAATCCCTTTTAAGGTATTACACATTAGTTTTATTATTTGTTTGAGCTGAAAAGTAGTGATTATAAAATATCCAAGGAGAAGCATACTATTAGTTGGTACAAATTACATGATCATAAATAAATTTATCACTATCTGAATGTAATTATATTTAATTGTGAACTCTAAATATTACAGTCATATTTTTCAAAAATATAAATCTCACTCATATTTCTAAATAAAATTTCCCTCCTCCCGTCTGAAAGTAGTGACTATGGCTGGTTTTATGATCAACTAGCATTTGGTGCTTCTTCTACTTGACCATTTTTCAGGCATGTTTTAATTTGATTCTGTGATAACATGCTATTTTGTGAGCAAGAATTTCGTGGGTTCAACCTATGTCCTTGATTTGAACACATAATCCAGGATAACACTTCAGTATAAAACTATGAGGGTGCTGGATTATCAGATGTACTGTCTATCAGACATTAATCCAAGACCCATTCAGGGTGATGTCTGAAGATTTGATTTTGCCATAGTTCGTAACTTATGCTGTCAAAGAGAGATTGACTTATTCTTTATTTTACTGTTTCTAGAATTCTGTTAAAAATCACACAACACCAGGTTATAGTCCAACAGGTTTAATTGGAAGCACACTAGCTTTCGGAGCGACGCTCCTTCATCAGGTGATTGTGGAGGGCTCGATCGTAACACAGAATTTATAGCAAAAATTTGCAGTGTGATGTAACTGAAATTATACATTGAAAAATTGATTATCTGTTAAGCCTTTCATCTGTTAAAATACAGTGATAGTTTCACTTCTTTCATGTGTAAATCACAAAACCCTTTTTTAAAGTTAAAAATCACACAACACCAGGTTATAGTCCAGCAGGTTTAATTGGAAGCACACTAGCTTTCGTAGCGACGCTCCTTCATCACCTGATTTGGCATCTCCAAATCATGGCCCTTTTTTAAAAGTTGCATTCTCGGGTTAGCTGTTAACAATGGTGATAGCTAGACAATATGTTGAAGGTGTTAGCCCCCTGTGTTCTCTGTCTATGACCTGATGTTTAGATTGATTCTAATCTAAAAAGTGAGAGAACAGTGCTTTACATAAATTCATGCAGATTTTGAGCAAAGTGCAATGTAACTCTGCAAGTACAAATTCACCCCACAAAATATATGTGTGCATGTGGGTCTTTGCCTGTCTGTGTGTGTGTGTCTGTCTGGGGTGGGGGTTATGAGTGTGAGAAAGTGTGTGTGTGTCTGTGTGTGTGTGTGTCTAGTGGGTGCAGACTGTCTTAAGTCTGTGAGGGGGTGCATGTGTGAGTGTTGGAGTGTGTGTCTATAAGGGTGTGTGTGTGGGTGTCTGTGTGCGTGTCTGTGTGTACCTGTGTCCGTGTGTATGTGAGAGTGTGTGTGTGTGTGTGTGTGTGTAGGAATATCTGTGTGTGTGTGTAGTGCAATGGTAATCACCTGTAATGTCACATGAACCTAAGGTCCCAGTTGAGGCCCTCCCTATGGGTACTGAACGTAGCTATCAGCCTCTGCTCGGCCACTTTCCTCTGCTGCCTGTCTCGAAGTCCACCTTGGAGGATGGTCACCCGAAGGTCCGAGGCTGAATGTCCTGGACCACTGAAGTGTTTCCTAACTGGGAGGAAACACCCCTGTCTGTTGATTGCTGTGTGGTGCCCATTCATCCGTTGTCGTAGCCTTTGCTCGGTTTCCCCAATGTACCATGCCTCCGGACATCCTTGCCTGCAACGTATAAGGTAGACAACTTTGGCTGAGTCACATGAGTACCTGCCATGTACAAGGTGGGAGATGTTCCCACATGTTATAGTGGTATCTATGTCCACAATCTGACACGTCTTGCAGCGTCCACCGTGACAGGGTTGTATGGAGTTGTCCTGAGAGCCGGGCAGTTTGCTACGAACAATGATCTGTTTGAGGTTTGGCGGTTGTTTAAAGGCAAGTAGTGGAGGTGTGGGGAAGGTCTTGGCGAGGTGCTCATCCTCATTGATAATGTGTTGCAGGTCACAAAGAACATGGTGTAAGTTTTCAGCCCCTGGGATGTACTGAACAAAGATGGATACCCTGTCAGTTGCAGCACGTATCTGTCTCTTGAAGAGGTCATTACGGTTCCTTGCTGTGGCATGTCGGAACTGGCGGTTGATGAGTTGAGCATCGTAACCCGTTCTTGTGAGGGCAGACTTGAATACTTCCAGGTGTCCGTCACGTTCCTCCTCATCTGAGAAGATCCCGTGTATGCATAGGGCTTGTCCATAGGGAATGGCTGTTTTAATATGTTTTGGGTGGAAGCTGGAGAAGTGTAGCATTGAGAGGTTGTCTGTGGGTTTGCGGTAGAGTGTGGTGCTGAGGTGTCCATCCTTGATGGAGACGCACATGTCCAAGAATGAGACAGACCGTCGAGAGTAGTCCATGGTTAGTTTGATGGTGGGAAGAAACTTGTTGATGCCACTGTGTAGTTTTATCAGTGACTCCTCGCCATGGGAAAATTGGCTTTTATGCTTAGCTGCAAAATAATAGTAACCACACCTTAAAAGTAATTCTCTTGATATAAAGTGCTCTGTGATATAAAAAGAGCTTTTCTTATAATAATCACTTGTGGAGTGTAGTTGGCAAGGGTAGCATTTATTGTCCATCACTAATTGCTCTTCAGAAGATACGGTGAACAGTCTATAGCTTGTAGCTAAACATATTCATTCCTGGGAAGGACGTGAGGCAAGATGTTATAATAACAAGAATACTCTGCGTGGGTTTCCTCCGGATGCTCCGGTTTCCTCCCACAGTCCAAAGATGTGCGGGTCAGGTGAATTGGCCATGCTAAATTGCCCGTAGTGTTAGGTAAGGGGTAAATGTAGGGGTATGGGTGGGTTGCGCTTCGGGGAGTCGGTGTGGACTTGTTGGCCCGAAGGGCCTGTTTCCACACTGTAAGTAATCTAATCTAATCTAATCTAATACCCTGTACTTGCAACTAGGCTTCTAGCCACTCACTAGAAAGAATTTTGTCTTACTGATCAACACTTGGTTGGAAAATGGGCTTTTTGTTCTCATATTGTGAATCGTTGACTGCCAATCTAATGTGATTCTCCAACTTTCTCAACATTGCCCACTGGTTCAGTAACTAGGAAGATTCTACATCACATTTCTGTAATATCAATAATACCATAGTCATTTATTTATATCTGTGCTATCAGTTTACCATCTTTTTACACATGTTGTGTGCATTTAGGTAAAGAGTCTTTTAATTCTTTAATATTTTTCCTAATCTGGACTTATTTGCTGATCCATCCTTATGTTTATGTGCTTTGCCCAGCTCACAGACAATTGATTTGTCCTTTCCCTTTCATTTTCCAAATATCCTCTCACATGCATTTTCTCCAGTATGCCTCATATGACACCCACCCCCTCCCTCTCCACCACACACCCATTTATTAGTTTAACGCCCTCTGTTCAGCCCCGAGGTATGCTATTTAGTAGTACACTGGTCCCAGCCAAGTTCAGATGAGGACCATCCCAGTGGTGCAGCTCCCTCTTCCCCTCATGCTGGTACCCATGCTCCAGAGATTGAAAAATATTAACCCCTCATCAATCTTCGTGTCACACATTCAACTTTCTGACCGTATCCAATTTGCTCATGACTCAGGTAATAAACTAGAGATTATCACCGTTGTGGTTCTGCTTCTGTTACTAGATAATCATAGTTCCTCAGCAAATCCTATTTCTTAGTCCTATCTTATGTCATTCATACCCATGTCGACCTTGCCAACTGGATCCACCCCACCATTCCAAATTCCCCTTAAGTCCTGGAACTAGGTAGGCAGCATAGCGTTTGGATATCATACTTCTTGCAGTAATGTAATCCCTTAACTTCATAGATTCCTAGTCTCTCCCTACTTGAACGTCCCACTGCACCATGGCACCGTGGCCAGTTTGTTCATTTTCGCTGATCTCATCGATTCAAACTGTAAAAATATTAATCATGTTAGACTAACTGAAGGGGTGCGAGGTGGAAGATTCCCCTTGCTATCTTCTGGATCCTCTGAGCTGCCTCATTTACATGCTCTATACTTGACAAAGGGCCAAAACTTTAATACAAAACCAAATGGATATGACTACCTCCTGGAACAACGTGTACAAGTAACTCTTCCTGTCCCTGCTGTGTTGTAGCGTTCTAAAGTTCAGACTCTAGATCATCAACTGCAGCCAAGGTTCCCATGAGCTGCAGACACTGACTGTCAATCTGATTGCTGTAGATTATAGTGGTGTTCACCAGTTTCCACATGCTACAGCTGCAGCACATCAACTCTCTTGCCATCTTTATTTTGTTCTGGTTTAGCCAATTAGGTTTAAAGTTTAGAATATTGCTTAAAGATGATCCATTATTATGTATTTAACTTGTTATACTAATTCTATGACTGTGTATGACATCAGCAGAATGGGTGGAGCAAACCTAAGGTGAATATTAATCCCTTCAGGAAATATAAATTTAGTATAATACTTATATCTTCCCAGTATTGGCAAGAAATCCTGCCCTAGTTTACAGGAATAAAAAAAATGTAAAACTCAACAATCACCTATTGGCATCTAATAATTAATGCCTCCAGACTTCAGCTCTCAGGTTTCATTATTTCTGGCTCTTCCTGGTAGAATACGCCTTTTTGTAAAAAATAGAACTTCAGATCTTCCCTCACTAAATCAAAGTCATTCACTTACCAAATTTCTGGATTTCGGTACTCAGCCTTGTTGTTTCAGTTTCCACTGAGACTTTCATGAGACTCTTATTTCATCCTTTTGTTATCTCACACTGAGATGTTCACCATGCGTGAGAGATTTTACATCCAGCATTCAAAGCTAACTTGCAGGAAGTTCATTATCCATAGCTGTCTTATTGGCATTTACTTGTACCTTAAGCTTTCATAAGCCCTGTCAACAAGTTATTCATAACAACCATTCAGTTCAGTTGTTCTAATTTCTTATCAGACTGAACTATTGAGTTATTTAAGTCTCTTCTATTCTATTTAAACTTTTAGGTACATAAGTTTTTGAGCATATATCTTAATTACGAAAAGTTAAGTGAAAAGCACAAGACAGTTTTGTGACATTGTTATTTATTTTATGTATCAGTTTTGCTCCCATAATTGCTCAGGCCTTGTCCATCCATTGGTCCCTGTCCATCCATTGGTTCCTGTAAAACGGTCAACTCCTAAAAATAGTCATCCTACTGATTTGCTACTGGAGAAACAAAACCTTAAACAGTTCCATGGGATATCAAATTAAGGGCCTGTTTCCACACTGTATGGAATCTAATCTTTCTAATACATGTCAGGTGAATTGGCCATGCTAAATTGCCCGTAGTGTTAGGTAAGGGGTATATGTAGGGGTATGGGTGGGTTGCGCTTCGGCGGGTTGGTGTGGACTTGTTGGGCCGAAGGGCCTGTTTCCACACTGTAAATAATCTAATCTAATTTAACAATTACTTTGATGATTGGCAATCAAATTTATTTCTTTGAAAAATTTAACATGTTGGCATTTCCTACTGTCTCTCTTATGTGACTGATCAAAACCTCTTTCCGAAAATTCTATGCATCAGATAGAATATATATGAAATTACCTATTCCATTAAAGTGTTTTACATTACATGCACAATTTTAATTTGAAAGGAAGTAAGTATTTCTGTAATTAATAGTTACATTGTTCTGGAGATGTAATGGTTATTCATTTAAATGAAAGACTAATTACCCATGTTATTTAAATGCCAAGGTATTTTATTTTATAAGTTACTGGAAGTGTGAGATGAAAATATCACAGTGCCCTCTCCTGGGCATCTGGGATCTGAGTGAACATGGCAAGCAAAGTGTGTCTGTCCTTAACCAATTAGATGAAACATTATGAAATTGACAGCAACGGACTGTACAAGAATATGCACATTGAAATGTTGTTAACAATGTTAAATGAACATAGACCATAAAACAGTAGGCACAGGAATAGGCCCTTCAGCCCATTATATCTGTATCAATCATAATGCCATTCTAAATTAATCCCATCTACCTGCACATGGTCCGTATTCCTGAAGTGCAGAAAGAGAACTAAATAAAGGGAATTGAAAGATTGGATTGAGAGAAAGAAGAAAAAAGAATCTGAAATAACATATAAAAATGAATTACTTTGTGTAAAAAAATCTTAACAATTATTACATCCTTAAAAAATGAGATTTTACACCTGTAACTGTTCGTCCTTAGTAGTAAAGAGATCGTTTGACAGTAACTAATATTTTACATATTGTGAAAGGGGTATTTTTGTTTGACGTTACTTAATATAACTTTATTTCATTTGTTTATTTAGTATCTATCTTGTAAATACAAGAATTTGACACACTCAATACAATTGAATCAGGAACCAGGCAGCAAGATAGCAATTTTTTGCATGGTACATTGAAACATCTCCACCAGCAACTTTTTTGATTTCTGCATTTAATACCATATCTGCCTTTGCCAAGAATTGGTATTTCATGCGCATGTAAAGAACTTTGAGCACTTAGCATCATCATTATTTAACAGTGAATTCTGGCCCAATTATCCTTTGGAGAATTCATTGGATAGTTTCAGCCATAGTTGAGTTAGTCTGACCCATTTGTTGTATCAGGTAATGTTTCTGAAGGGATTAATATTCATCTTAGTTTTGCTCCCCCAATTCTGCTCATGTCACAGTCATAGAATGATAAACATCCACAGCACAGAAAAAGGCCTTTCATTCCATTGGGTCCACACTGGTCAAAAGCAACTACCTAACTATTCTAATCCCATTTCCCAATACCTGCCCACAGTTTTGTATATCTTGGCAGCACAAATGCAAAGTCAGATCTCTGTTTACTTTCTAGCTAAAACTCTAATCTTGACTGTTCCTGATGGGAACTGTAACTGCCAGATGTAACAAGCTTCTAGCTCACACATGCTTCTCTGCATGTTTTACCAGGTCTTAAGTGAAAGGCTTTGTCATCATGAAAGGCTCTTTCATCCTTTGTTGAACTTTTCTAGAGTTTGTTCGCAGTATGTTTGACTTTTAAGCTGCTGTAGTGACCAGATCTTTGTACGAGTAGTTTTTAAAGTATTTGAAATTGTAAATGTCCAATAACTGCTCCTGGGTCAATGATTATCACCATTGTTACTGAGAAATATTAAGCAATACTGCTTACCATTGCAACCATGTTGTATGTGATGCAATGCCAACCACTATCAGCTTGTGATTGCGATAGTTTGATGCCACCATCCCCTTTCCTTGACTGGGTTGATGGGCCTATTGACTTTACCATAGTAGAAGAAAACCATCAATGAGTCTTAACAAGTCTTCAACGCACAAATAGTCCTCATTAGTGGCTATTCATTCTCCCAGACTGACTGACTGACTCTCCCAAACCACTCCTTTGCCCAACTGTTTTTCTCTCTCTTTGGGGTCCTATCTCCATCTGCCATTTACTCTCCCTCTCCCCCCACCCCATCTTCTCTATAAAAACCATCCTCTTCCTAGCTAGCTACAGTTTGGAAGAAGGGTCACTGGCCCATACATTGGGTCATCAATGTGCTTGTTGATAGTCATATACCGGCCACTACAATGAACAACCGGAACCAGCAACCAGAAGCAGCAGAAACAGAATCAAATAAATTCCAGAACACACACTACAGCACTTCACAGGAGGCTCCAAAGCACTGAAGATGTCACCTAAACAGGGGACGAAATGTCTGCAAATCAACTTCCCAGCACTGCGACAACAACTGGCACCTGAGCTACAATTCCTTACACAAACCTTGATCAGTTGATATTTGTTGGCTTGGTCAAAGGGTTTTCCTGTGGTCTTCTGAACGAGGTTGGTCTGACTGTGTGCAAACAGTCACTTATTGTGATTATCCCCAGGTTGACGACAGGGCAGGCTCCCTACCCAATTCAGAATGGTGAGTGGGCCCACAAAACCAAAAGGCCAAACAGTGACCTTTCAACTTTAAAGGAGCAGCAGGTTGCAATAGAAAATTAGAAAAGAGGAGGGAGTTTCAAAATGGTGGGGTTCATCAAATATTTTAAACTTAAATTTGATCTTTAGATTAAAAATAAAATGTTTTTTGCGGATAGTTACCCTTGTGGGAAGTAACCCTTCTACAAGACAGCCTGATACAGCACACTGCGGTAGGTGAGGCCTAGTGGTAATATCACGGGACTATTACTCCAGAGATGAGGCACTGGAAAAGCACAGCAGGCCAGGCAGCATCCGAGGAGCAGGACAGTCGACATTTTGGGCAAAAGTCCTTCATCAGGAATTTGGAGGGGGAAGGGTGTTGAGACATAAATAGGGGGTTAGAGGTGGTGCTTGGGAAGGTAGCTGGGAAGGTGATACATAGATGGTAGGGGATAATTGTGATAGGTTGGTGGAACCAGAATAAATGCTACTTAAAAAAATACACAATTTTCATTTTCCTCTTGTGAAACCATGATGGTGAATTTACCACAATAACATCTGAGGCAAAGAGGTAGAGAGGGAAAGAGGCAGTGCCAAATTGGAGGGTTGGATCTGGGATGAGGTTGGAGGAGGGGAGATTTGGAAACTAGGGAAATCGATGTTGATGCCATGTCATTGAAGGGCGCAAAGGTAGAAGATGAGGTGTTTTTCCACCAGTTATCAAGTGGCTTCAAGTGGTTTGAAGTGGTCGGCCACAGGGCAGTGGAATTGGTTGGTGTATGTGTCCCAAAGATATTCGCTGAAATGCTCCGAGAGTTGGTATCCTGTCTCCCTGATTTAGAGGAGACCTGATTAAGAGCAACAAACCCAGTAGATGAGATGGGTGGATGTGCAGGAAAATCTCTGCTGGATATGAAAAGATCCTTTAGGGCCTTGGACAGAGGTGAGGGGGGAGGAGTGTGCACAGGTTTTACACCTCTTGTGGCAGCAAGGGAAGATGCCAGGTGTGGAGGGTAGTTAGGTGGGAGCGCATGGACCTAATGAGTGAGTCACGGAGGGAATGGTCTCAGTGGAACACAGTTAGGGTGGGAGAGAAATATGTCTCTGGTGGTGGGGTGTGATTGTAGATGGCAGAAATGGCGGACGATAATTCGCTGTATCCGGAGGCTAGTGAGGTGGAAGGAGAGGACCAGAGGGATTCTATCCTTGTCACGTTTGGAGGAGTGGGGATCAAGGGCGCAACAATCCAAAGACCCAGGTAACGTTCTGATGACCTCGGTTCAAATCCTGCCACAGCAGATGGTGGAATTTGAATTCAATTAAAAAATCTGGGATGAATCATTCAATGATGACCATGAATCCATTTCCGATCGTTAGAAATGCTCATCTGGTTCACTTACGTCCTTTAGGGCAGAAAACTGTCATTCTTACCTGGTCTGGCCTAATGTGACTCTAGACACACAGTAATGCAGTTGACTCTGGGCAATAAATGCTGATCTAGCCAGTGACACCCACATCCTGTGAATAAATAAAAACAAACTGGTGGAGAGGAGAAAGTGAGGACGGCAGATTCTGGAGACCAGAGTGGAAAAGTGAGGTGCTGGAAAAGCGCAGTAGGCCAGGCAGCATTGGAGGAGCAGGAGAATCGACTTTTCGGGCATAAGCCCATCTTCAGGAATCTTCCTGAAGAAGGAATTATGCCCGAACCATCGATTCTCCTGCTCCTCGGATGCTGCCTGGCCTGCTGCACTTTTCCAGCACCACACTTTTCAAAACTGGTGGGGAGGGCAATTATGTCTGCCTGCACTGGCAAAATGGTCTGCTGCTGGAAAACTACAGTCAAAAGCACCCAAGCTGGCCTTTGTTGCCAGCTGAATCCTTGAGTTGGATTAACAAATTGGATTAATTGCACATTGCATTTTGCTATGGAGCACTAGGGTCCATCATACTCATTACTATCTCACCTCCAGGAAAATAGTCCAGGAATGGGGTGGAACCAAAGAGTCTTTGATATGTTATAATATTGCGGGATTAATACTGCATTGAAAAGTTTTTCCTCTCACCAAAAGAGGTGGAGAAGCTGATGTTGACAAAGGTAAACTCTGTTATCTTCTTACTGTTTCATCACTCAGACATATCCAGACTATAAGTAAGTCATGCCACAATATTTACAAACACTTTACAAAAGTTAGTACACTTGCAGGATTATGTGATGCTGTTATGTTTACTTTCAGAAATTTCAACAATGATAATAAGATATTCGAGCTTCATTCTTAATTATGTCACTAATTGAAAATTTGTGGTCAATGACCCAAGCAACTAGGCCCAATATAAAATTGGCTAAACAGTTTCTTCAAGCAAGCCTGTTGGAATGCAGAGGCCATGGTTACCACAGGTCAACAGGAAACAAGGACCAACCCAGACCTGTATTGCATAACAAAGAGAGGTAGTCAACCTTAACAATGGCAGATTCATTATGATCTGAAACCCATTAAGAGGTACTCAATCAGAACAAAAGGGTGCCTGCGCCCACACCTCCCCCCTCACCTCCATCCAAGGTCCCAGAGGAGCCTTCCACATCCATCAGAGTTTTACCTGCATGTCCACACATCATTTACTGTATCCATTGCTCCAGAAGCAGCCTCCTCTACATTAGGAAGACAAGACACCTACTTGCACAGCGCGTCAGAGAACATCTCCAGGACACCTGCACTGTGGCTGAACACTTCAACTACCCCTCCTACTCCGCCAAGTCCTGGGTCTCCCCCATCACTACTCCCTAACCACCTGATGCCTGGAGGAAGAACACCTCATCGTCCACCTCGGGACCCTGCAACCACACGGCATCAATGTGGATTTCACCAGTTTCCTCATTTCCCCTCCAACCACCTTATCCCAGTTCCAACCTTCCAACTCAGCACCGCCATCATGACCTGTCCTACCTGCCATCTTCCTTCCGACCTACCTGCTCCACCCTCCTCTCTGGCCCATCTCCATTACCCCCACCTCCATCTACCTATTGCACTCTCAGCTACCTTACCCCCAACCCCATCCCCTCCCATTTACCCTCCACCCCATCAGCTCACAGCCTCATTCCTGATGAAGGACTTTTGCCCGATATGTTAATTCTCCTACTCCTCAGACGCTGCCTGGCATGCTGTGCTTTTCCAGCACCACACTCTCAACTCAATGTTTGTGTACTGCCCAATTTTGGGCAGGCCTCTTTACATCATGTAAAAATCATTTCTTGGAAAGGGGATGGGGATACCTGGATGAACTAGCCTAATCACACTGACTATGACTCTATTGGATGAAGATAAAGAACATTCCAAAAGAGGTCAGAAAGGGGGGATTAGAAGGGATATCTGGTTGGTAAAAACAATGACTGCAGATGCTGGAAACCAGATTCTGGAGTAGAGTGGTGCTGGAAAAGCACAGCAGTTCAGGCAGCATCTGAGGAGCAGTGAAATCGACGTTTTGGGCAAAAGCCCTTCATTAGGAATACAGGCAGAGTGCCTGAAGGGTTGAGAGATAAATGAGAGGAGGGTGGGGGTGGGGAGAAAGTACCATAGAGTACAATAGGTGAGTGGGGATGGGGATGAAGGTGATAGGTCATGGAGGACGGTGGGGGAAGGTAGCAAAGAGTACAATGGGTGGATGGGGGTGGGATGAAGGTGATAGGTCAGAGAGAAGAGTGGAGTGGATAGGTGGAAAAGAAAATAAGCCGGTAGGACAGGTCATGGGGATGGTGCTGAACAGGAAGTTTGGAACTGGGGTGAGGTGGGGGAAGGGGAAATGAGGAAACTGGTGAAGTCCACATTAATGCCCTCGGGTTGAAGTATTCCGAGGCGGAAGATGAGGCGTTCTTCCTCCAGGCGTCAGGTAGTGAGGGAGCGGCAAAGGAGGCCCAGGACTTGCAAGTCCTCAGCTGAGTGGGGGAAGGGGGGGGGAGTTGAAATGTTGGGCCACAGGATGGTGTGGTTGATTGGTGGATTGGTGCGGGTGTTCCAGAGATGTTCCCTAAAGTGCTCTGTTAGGAGACATCCAGTCTCCCCAATGTAGAGGAGACTGCAACGGGAGCAATGGATACAATAAATGATATTGGTGGATGTGGAAGGCTCCTTTAGGGTCTTGGATGGAGATAAGGGAGGAGGTGTGGGTGCAGGTTTTGCAATTCCTGCCGTGGCAGGGGAAGGCGCCAGTACGGGAGGGTGGGTTGTTGGGGGGCGTGGACCTGACCAAGTAGTCACAGAGGGAAAGGTCTTTGCGGAAGGTGGAAAGGGGTGGGGAGGGAAATATAACCCTGGTGATGGGACATCTGGTGGCCATTTCCTTAGTGAAGACTCCATGTGAGATCCTTCCTTTACTAAGAAGACCCTGACTTCCTTGTTGGTACAGCTCATTGAATTGGATGCAGCAACCCAATCAAGTTCACTTATTGTGTAAGAATTTTTTTTAACTTCTGAGTGCTTTGCTTGTCTCATACAATAACAGCACCTGGGTAAACATATTTTATGTGTAACAAACTGGTCAAAGTGTGTGTTTAAATATTGCACAGGCAACATTTTTTGTGCCTCAAGTGGCCTTTGATAAGTTGCTCCAAAGTTGAACCCACCAGCCTTGTATTCTCAAAAATCCAACCTGAGCCTGATTTAAGAGGGCAGCTGCCCCACATGACAGCCAAGATTCAAGAGGGTGGATGAGGATAGAGGCAATCAACCAGTAATTGGGCCATAAGCCAAGTGTTTCAAAAAGTGAGATGATCAAACAGTAGAATTCGAAGCAAGGTTAGTTAAATTCTAGAATCAGTCACAAGAACAGCTAAGACTCCTGGAGTTTCAGAGGGGTGCAACATGCTTTTCCGATATGCCTTAGATGAAGATGGACTGGAACAGAAATTTGGCGAAAGCCAGATCCCAAACCCAGTCGACTTCTGTATCTCTGGATAGTCCAGAGAGAGAGAATAAAGAGGCAAGAAGAATTGAACATAGGGTTAGGGGCCCACAAGAGAAAGAGAGAGAGAGAGAAAAACAATAGGAGAAAATGGCACAGTACCCAGAGTGAGAAGAAGCAATTAAAATGTACACAAAAAAAAGTGGCTCAGGTATTGCAGTAAATATCACATCCGGGATCCACAGGATGCAACATGGAATGGTGAAGGGAAGTGCACTTTAAAACTCAGCAAGGCCTGAAACATCGATTTTCCTGCTCCTCGGATGCTGCCTGACCTGCTGTGCTTTTCCAGTGTCACACTCTTGACTCTAATCTCCAGTATCTGCAGCCCTCACTTTTGCCAGGGCTATAGTGATAGCCAACTGCATGAAGCTGCTGCGAAATCGAGAATGAGAGAATGGGAAACTAAGCAAGGAGCTGGAGGAAGTGAAGCAGACACTGGAGAAAATAAGAGTCAAAGCAGCACAGCAGGAACAAAGGAAACAGGTGAATTTAGTACACATGGACCGGTTCCAGACCCAGTGTGTAAAAGAAATACAACATGTGATCAACAACCATGATAAAGTCCAGACTGCTTTGACAGTCTGCTCAGGGAACCACTCAACAGGATCCCCCTTCTCCTTTTCCCGAAGGGTCTCAAGGACGCTACATGCTGACCACTTCCTGATGGACTTGTGGTCAAAGGTGTTTTTGTTCAGAAATTTCTCCACAAAGGACAGGTGTTATGGAACGGTCCAACTACACGGAGCATTCCGCGGCAGCGAGGCCAGGCCCATCCTTCGCAACACCGGGGACAGGTAGAACCTCAGTACATAGTGACACTTGGTGTTTGCGTACCGGGGATCCACGCACAGCTTGATGCAGCCACACACAAAGGTGGCCATCAGGGTGAGGGTGGCATTGGGAGTGTTTTTTCCCCCATTGCACCGGTCTTTGTACATGGTGTTTCTTCGGACCCGGTCCATCTTTGATCTCCACATGAAGTGGAAGATGGCCCGGGTGACTGCGGCAGCACAGGTTCTGGGGATAGGCCAGACCTGTGCCACATACAACAATACTGAGAGTACCTCGCACCTAATGACCAGGTTTTTCCCGCGATGGAGAGTGACCGTTGCTCCCATCTGCCTAGTTTCTGTCTCATCTTCCTGATCCGCTCCTCCCAGGTCTTGGCGCACGCCCCAGCACCCCCGAACCAAATACCCAGCATCTTCAGGTGGTCAGTCCTGACAGTGAAGGGGATATAGGATTGGTCGGTCCAGTTCCCGAAGAGCATGGCCTCGCTCTTCCCTTGGTTTACCTTGGCCCCTGAGGCCCGTTCGAACTGGTCGCAGATGCACAGGAGTCTGTGCACGGACAGCGGATCCGAGCAGAAAACGGTGACGTCATCCATGTACAGGGAGGCCTTAACCTGTAGGCCCCTGCTGCCAGGAATAGTCACCCCTCTCAGGCTCGCATCCTTTCTGATGGATTCGGCAAATGGCTCTATGCAACACACAAACAAGGCAGGAGAGAGTGGGCAGCCATGCCTGACTCCAGATCTTACAGGGAAGCTATCTGATTCCCACCCATTGATTGAGACTGCACTGACAATGTTGGTGTAGAGCAGTCTGATCCAATTGCAGATTCCCTCCCCAAAGCCCATTTTGGAGAGGACATCCCTCATATATGTATGCGATATCCTGTCAAAGGCTTTCTCCTGGTCCAGGCTGATGAGGCAGGTGTCCACCCCCCTGTCCTGCACGTAGGCAATTGTATCCCTGAGGAGTGCAAGACTTTCAGAGATCTTCCTGCCCGGTACAGCACAGGTTTGGTCGGGGTGGATCACCGCTCCCAGAGCAGACCTGACCCGGTTAGCGATGACCTTTGACAAGATTTTGTAGTCTGTGTTTAACAGTGAGATCGGTCTCCAATTTCTAATTTCGTCCCTCGCCCCCTTCTGCTTGTAGATAAGGGTGATGATGCCTTTCCTCATGGATTCACTCTGGTACCTGCCCGAAGCATACTGACATACACCTCCAGCAGGTCCCGGCCAATCAAGTCCCAAAGAGCGGAATAGATCTCGACCGGTAAGTCATCGCTTCCGGGAGTTTTATTCTTTTCGAAGGACTCGAGGGCCCTGGTCAGCTCATCCAGAGATAGCGGCTGGTCCAGCCTCTCTCGCGTTCCGTCCTCTAGGACCTCCGTGATAGAGGACAGGAACGACTGTGAGGCCGTGCTGTCGGTTGGCTTTGTGTCATACAGGCTGGCATAGAAGGATTTGCTGATCCTCATGATGTCAGCCAGAGATGACGTTACCGAGCCATCTTCTTCCTTCAGGCTGCTGAGCACGGAGCTCTCTTTGTGCACCTTCTGGAAGAAGAAACGTGATTGTTTCTGCTCCTTCACTACACCACAGTCACAGTGATAGTGATTGTTTGAACCGGTGTGGGGAATCCAAGAAACGAGACTGCTCCTTGGTAATGTTAGCATTTGTATCACACATAAATAGCAGCTTGCATTATCCTCAACAGTGAGATATGGAGGACTCCAACAGGGAAGGACACTGGATGCCTGTTCATGGGCCTTTGACATAGTGGATATTATTCTGAAGCACACATCATGTGACACATCATGCAAATGCAGTAAGAGATTGTTAGTGCAACATGATTAATGAGACCTTGTCCCACCTCCATTCTATCATTCCGATATCTTTAACCTTACTGTGTAAGTGGCTGAATGATGCAATGGACCCTTGAAAGGCCTCAAATTGCTCCAAAGTAGAGAATGAACAATTACTCCATTAGTCCAGGTTGGTGACAGCAAC
The DNA here is from genome assembly GCF_020745735.1 of Hemiscyllium ocellatum. Lineage (NCBI taxonomy): Eukaryota > Metazoa > Chordata > Chondrichthyes > Orectolobiformes > Hemiscylliidae > Hemiscyllium > Hemiscyllium ocellatum. Next base: position 86,215,084 of record NC_083411.1, on the reverse strand, counting down.
TTTTCATCTCCATTGCTCAGTTGTCATTCAATCTTATTGTAACAATTATATTATTTTCTACTAGTTTACAGATGTATGTAATCATGCCCACACATTTTCATGGAAACTAGAGCTGTAAACTAATCAATGAAATTTCAAGTGCAAATTGTCCCTTTTTCCCAAGTGGGGTGAAAGTAGAACTATCCCACACGAACTGTAAAAGAAATTGCCATTTTCAGTCAGGATGTAACTAAATTAAAACCTTTCAACAAGGACAAGCAGTTCATGAACTGGCAGAATTTGTTTATGTGGCAGAATAACTTATGGAATAAAAGATTCCATAAATCTGTGAGGTTAAAATATAATGTTAGAAACAATAGAACGCAAACAATTTTGGAGAATGTCAAAAAGATTGTTCTGAGGAAAAAGTTAACAGGCAGTAGTACAAAACAAATCACACGAGAAATTTGAAATGTGATCTATCAAAGTTAAAGGCAGGAATGGAATGGGAATGTTGCATGGATAGAAAGTGCCATAGCATACACCCAAGATTTACTAAGTTTTGAATTGGGAGAAACTAAGAACTCACTCTAAATAAAAAGTCAAACAAAACATTTTATTTTGAGAGTTTTTTGCAAATCAAATGCAAGAATGATAAGTTATCCAACTATTAAATTCCAATTAATTGCTCATGGCTTTTGAACAATGCAAGCAAAGTGAATGTTACTTCTGAGCAATATTACACCTTAGTCTTCAATTAGTCTTCAAAGAAAATAAGGAAAAAGTAACAGGCATTCAGGTGCAGACATACCAGTGAAAGTACTTGCCACAATCATATATAAGACACTGAGTTCACATACTCATGTATTGTTGTGTCAAAAGAGAGCCTACCCATGTATGATCTGAATGGCCTGCGAGAAAGTTGTTTCTATTAAAAGAGTACACACAGTGAAGGCTCAAAGTGATATAGGGCCTTGAACCACAAATAGGAATACAAGGATTATTTTGAGGATTAAGTGGTTTGTTAGAATTGATAAAAAAAGTTTCCTAGTGGTATTGTCTTACAGGGATATGATAAATGATATTATACATGATAAATATAAAAGAAGATAAAATAGAGAACTTATAGGACAATAAAGAAAATAAATTAAACAGTGATTGTTAATGCAAATACTTTTGTTTGATAAATGGAAAAGGCATTTGTGTTAGTTATTTTTGGAGAAAATGTTTTTGACTTACTTAATAGACTCAAGCATTATTTTTGTGTTCAATCTTCATTCAAAAGCTCCGGCATGTGTATGCACGACAAAGCAGACTTTCAAAGAATTGTTTTTTCTTCATTCTCCATTCTTTTTCTTTGTACATTAAACATTACCAGACAGAACATTTGGATATCTTTACGTAACTCAGCTGTAGCACTTTGGAGTTTAAATCAGAGGATTGTGGATCCAAGTTACCCTTCAGGGATTTAGGCTTACATTTCAGTCTGTTAATGAAGGATCAGAGTACCTAATGATGTGTTACTTATTACAAGTGGCATTGAACTAGGCTATATCAACCTGATCGGGTGGACATAAAAGATTGCATTACATTATTAAAAACAGAGTTCTCCGTAGTGTCCTAAATTAACTGGTTGTTATCTAATTATTATTTACAGGTCCTTGCTGTTCAGAATTTAAATTGGTTATGATCATCATAGAGACCAAAACTTTGTAAAAATAAATATTGGGTGAAACTTGACCAGCTCCATGTGGTGTGGCTTATGGCAAGCTGAGCGGTCCAGTCAATTGGGATTTTCGGCAAAGCCAATCTTGTCAGTTGAGATCACCTCACTGCACTTTGTTTGCTTTTTTCAAATATTCTTGCTAGACAGCAGCAAATACCCAACTGATGATCGCTATAGTTAGTTAAGTGGCTGGTTAACAGATCAACTTATCACGAGTTGTGATCTTACCAGACAAACCATCTGTCAGAAAAAGTCAACAAGGAGACCAGAATGGACTCTTGGCCGGTTCAATATAACTGCTTTCTCCAGGAGATCCATGTTGGCCACAGACAAACTAGAAAGTAGAGCCGGATCCACAATCACCAGCTGCACATACCCGTCCCACTGCTGATAAAAGCACGTTGCTTTCAAGCAGGCATTGCCACCATCCTGGCATCTTCCAACACACTGGTACTGTGCCCTGCAAGGCCACATTTTTCCAGAAGTGCCCACCAGCAACTTGCAGTGAATGGCTGTATTGGGCAGAGGGAACACACAGGCAAAGGAACCCATTCCATGGGCTTTACCAGGCTGTCTACCAGGGCTGTTCCCTTGTTCCCTCAGTGTGTATTTCATGGTGCCTATTTGAACTGTCCTCTGTATGCAGACTTTGCTTGCCCTGCCAGGGGTTGGCTGGCACAGTCAGACAATCAGGCAGATGGATATGATGTAGGGTATATGCTCAACAAGGATGTGTGCCATATCACATTGGAACCTGTACCACATGGCCTCAGTGTTCACACCAAACAAACTGAAATGGTAGCAAGCAGTGCGCATGTTACAAAGTCATGGGGAAGTAGTCCACAGTGAGCTCCAAGAGGACACTTGTCAGTCAGGGGTCTCAGCACAGATAGTCAAGGGCAGCCCCCCATTCTAGCCCTGGGTTTAGTCACACACTGGTGCATGGTCAGGGTGGTGTTGCACAGAGGCACGTGCCTCTGTGCTCCAGGGATAGGGTCAGTCCTTTGTCTCCATAGGGATCAGTCCAGTAGGAGAGTACTGTCATGATTAGGGATATGTGTGTCAAACAGCCAGAGATGTGGGTAGGCCAGGACCCATGCTGCCAGGTCTGGTCGCTCAAGAGAGTGGGCCACAGTCAGCCAGCTGTCTCCATTCACAGGAATTAAGGAGGACGGGTCGAGTGAAGAGTAGGCTGGGATGTGGGCGCGAGTTTTAATCCCATGGACAGAGCTTGGATAATGACTTGGAAAAGTGTGAAGCCTGTGGGGGGTTAAGGGAATGGGCATTTAGAGAGGAGAGCTTTATATTGGGGGTCTCAGCAGCATTTTGGTATTGATGCTGAGGACCACTCACTGTCATGTTAATCATGATGCAAATGGATGGCGCGTAATACTGAGGAGAACTGCTGCCATATGCAGGATAAGTGAGTGGACTTGTGGAGGAGGAAGCTGAACTCTAACCATTCACTGGGCCTTCATTGGGGAACAATATTCTCCTTCGACACATGAAATACTGGTCATGCAAGGATGTAGTATGCCAATGCACTTTCCTACAACATTCACTGTCTGGGTTGTACTTCCCGTCACTGCTGGGAAACTCACTGTAATAAGCACTGCTACCCATATAGTCAGCCAAAATATGGGCAATGACGAGGAGGTCTAAAATGCTGAAATGAGCTGCTATTATGTACACAGATTGCTAGATCTGCTTCCACAATGTATTTGATGATCATCACAGACCCGCAACCACTGCACCTGCTTAATGGCAAAGTGATACCCCGGAGCACTATTTACTATCTACAGCCAGGATAAAGACAGGAACAATTATATGAATGGTGAAATGCAAAGGTTTATGAATTTACATACTATTGAATATGAAATGAATTTGAAAAATGAGCAATGATAGCAGTGAATCATTGGCGTTTCTGCATTTCCCCTGAGTCCTGATTGCCTGCCTGCCAACCCTCCCAACACAAATGTACAAGGTCCCTCATCACCCAGGCCACAAGGTCATCTCCTGCCAGGGGCTCAGCAAGTGCCTGGTCTCTGGCAGATCTCCTACTATAAATGGCCTGGGCATTTCTTCCTTTACCATGGGGCAGAGTTGCACATGTGTGACCTCATCGAGCCCAGTGTTATGTCATCATCCTGGAGTAGGGAGAGTGAAGTGTCCAGGAGGCAGTGCAGAAGATGGTCCCTCCATGCTTCCATGATGATCTTGGGACAATGGGGATCCCTTCTCTGTGGGAAATGTTTCTGTCTGTATGGGATAAAGGGGGTAGGTATTGCAGCGACTGGTTAGTCATGTCTTCTCTGTTCCTGTCTTCTCCTGCTCAGAGCTGAAAATGTGTTGCTGGTTAAAGCGCAGCAGGTCAGGCAGCATCCAAGGAACAGGAAATTCGATGTTTCGGGCATAAGCCCTTCATCAGGAAGGTCAGGAGTGCTTTTCTCAAGAGTGGATGATGGTAGTCCACTGTGTTATGGGGTATCTTCTCCTGTAAAGGCATAAAGGGGGAAAACAAGTAAGGCACAAGAGAGGGAACAATATTGAGATGTTCCAAGGGATCGAGGAAGCAGAGCCGAGGGCATGTTACATTAGTGATATAAAAGGATGAGAGAAATGATTTCAAATGAGGGTAAGTGTTGTATACAACAGAAGGGGTGCCACAGCATGAGCATTGGTGGGAGATGAATGCAGTGGCTTTGAAAGGTTTGAGGTAGCAGAGAGCACTCACTCTGATGGAGTAGGGAAGATCATTGACCTTCTCACCCTGGAAGTAGTATTGATCCAATGACCATCTTCAACCTGGCTGGCATGGTGAGATGGCGTTCTTCTGGGATGTGGACTCCACTCCTCTCCACTGCCCCATCCTCAACAATCCCCAGCTGCCTCTCTGAGAACTGTGGTGTCAGCTAACCCTTCTCTGTCATCTCTCCTGATGCCTAACTCTGCTGAACAGTGTTTGAAAGATGCAGCAGCCTCAAGGAATGCTGAGTGGTGATTTTCTCCATGAACTGAAATAGAGATAGGGCAGGGACAGGACATGATTCTCACCAGGAGGATTCCAATGGCAATTGAAGTGACAAGTTTCGCAAGTTACAGTGAGAAAGCTCACTCAGCATCACAGTGAGAATTGTTCCACCAAACTCGCTGGCAACTTGCATAAACCAAAAAATGCATAATATTCAGCCTTTTCCCAAAGACCAACAGAAATCACTGCACAATCAGATTTCACATTTTAAATTATTTTCAGTAAGAAACTAAAATCAATACCAACTAAATATTATTTTGTTAGCAACTAAGACACTCAAGTAAGGTTTCTTACACTATTAGCTAATTAAGACAGCTGAAAACCATTCCATATTTAAGTTATGCCGCAACCTCAATATATAATGCAGTCTTGTAGATAAAATCCAATCCCTCCCAGCAGCTGCTTCTTTCTCCCTTCCACATTGCAGAGTGTCTTTCAACATCTTTTTGTAAATTGCTTCACTCAGTCTTCAAGCATTTCCAGTAGCAAGGTACCCTTTGGAAATTCATGGTTCCTAAATCTCCACTTTGGCGATCACAACTGCCTTTGCCTTCAACTTTTCCCAACCTAATTTCTCACTGCCATCTGATGCCTGAATCTAGGAGTCTGTATCTAGACTATTACCCCTCTTTTGTATCAAGGGCATTTGATTTGTTATGGATTTCCAACTGGGCCCATGTGTCCTGACAATCAAATCACATCCTGACAGCTTTCAAAATAATTACCAGCATCTCTTCAGGACATTTGCTTTCATTCAAATTTAACGGGACATTTTAAAGTCTTGCATTCATAATAGCTGCTATGTTTCTTATATTAAAGTGATGACATCAGACATACATCATTGATTTGATTTGATTTATTGTTATTTGACAGTAAAGAACTATAAAACAGACAAAGATGCTGAAAGACCAAATATAACATGTAAAGAAAACAGGATGTAAAAAAATTGTGTTATTTGTGTTTTCACGTAAACTCATATATTTATGTTTAGTCAATAAACAATTATAAAGCAAATTTCAAATAATCAATTTTGTCAATGTCGTTAATTAGCAAAATTACTCCCAAGTTTGAAAAGAGGTAATTCCAATTGTACATGATGTTCTAACTTCCAAAAACGCTTGTGAAATGTTTACTTTGTTAAGTGACCACCAAGCTCTTATGATCATATTTTAATTCAAAGAATCAAAATGCCATTCACAGCGAAAGCAGGGCTTCAATATAGTGCATCGATTTTTAGTGTTCATCTGTACAATATTAAATGTTGAAAGTCATGCAAAAGTAGGTTTCTTTCCACATTTCATCAGAGAATCCCCAAAGCGTGGAAGGAGGCTGTATCACCCCTCCACAGATCATCCCACCCCTATTCCTGTCATTCTGCATTTCCAATGGCTAATCTACCTAGTCTGCACACTATGGGCAATCTGAACATCTTTGGACTGTGGGAGAAAACCCATACAAACACAAAGAGAACAAACCCAGGCACCTGACACTATGAAGCAGCAGTGCTAACCACTGAGCCACAATGCAGCCCATGAAGACTGATACATTTCTGGCCACTGAATTACTTGCCATGCAGAAATGACTTGCCAGTGTCTGACAGAGAAGTATCTAAAAGCCCACTGCAGTTTGTAGCCCCATCACCAAGTTGCATTTATCTTCAAAACGGAGCTGAAAGTTTGCTAGTTTTACAGAAATTACCAGTAACCCAGCATCTTTGGTTGAGGCAAATCAATCAATGTCACAGTTCCAACAATGAAGTGGAGTTGATCATCGAAGTCAAACTCATATCTGACAGTGTGAGATGTTGAGAGAGCTAATGGAAATGAAACAGAATGCCCAGGCTGAAAGAGAAAGAAGACAGATAGGTTAATTAAGGTATTTAGGAAGGAAGAAGAAACATGTTGCACTTCTCAGTATTTCTGGCCCAACTCACTTTTTAAAAACACATACTGGTGTTAAGGGAAAACATATTCTTTCCAATAAAACCAATGAAGCAATCCAACTTGTTGAATTATCAGCTATAGTGATTGTTGGTTTAGTTATATAGTATTCTAAGAAATTATGAACATGCACAATTTACATTAAACACAATTTTTGTAAACAGAGAGGGAGTGTACTACACGCAAGATCTGAGCATGTTGTTATATTTTCCTCTCTGTTGTTAGGGAGTTATAAATATAATTATTTCAATAACAAAATCTGTTCCTGGGTGGAATGTGAGTAATGCTGGCATGATTCATATTTTGTGCTTGAGAAGATAATAAGTCACCATCTTGAATTCTACTATCCACTTAGCTTAGTTACAGTCAAAGCACTGTTGGACATGGAGTTCAAGGATTTTGGTGTAGGCATAATGATGAGTCAAATTGACATGCAACTTGGAAGATAACTTGAAGGTAGTGGTGCATCTGCCTTTTCTCTTTTAAATGGTAGAAAACACAGGGTTAGAAAGTACTGTCAAAGAAACCTTAACGTGCTGCTCCAGTGCAACTTGGCGATGGTACATGCTGAAGTCATGATATTCTGTTCGTGAAGGGACTGAATGTTTAAGGTAATGGATGTGGTTCTGATCAGATAGGCTGTTTTGTCCTTGATGTCATTGAGCTTCCTGAGTTTTATGGAGTTTCACTCATGTAGATAAGTGAGTCTATTCTATTGCGTACTTGAATGATGCCTCTTAGTGGTGAAGAAGTCCAGATGAAGCTCAAGTTTTGTGTGGAATCGAACCATAATGAGTGAGTTATAATCTTTACAACTGTATCCAAGTGAAACCTTCTGCTGTTGGAACTGTGGTGGACCATTGTTCTGCTTGCGTCATTGCTCCCCAGCTCTGTTCTGAAGAAGAGTCATATTTAACCTTTAATGTTCTGAATCAATCTGATTTAACACAATGACAGTGCAACACAACACAATGGAATATGTCCTCGGTGTGAAAAGGGAACTGTGTCTCTACTCAGACTATTCAGTGCAATACAATCATGAACAGAGGTGTCATGATAGATAGATCAGCAAAGACAAAGTAAAGTAGATTTCTCCCTTAAATCCGTTGTCTCAACAAAAACAGAAATTGGTGGAGAAACTCATCTGGTCTGACAGCTTGATGAAGGGCTCTGGCCCGAAACGTCAAATTTCCTGTCCTGATGAAGGGCTCTGGCCCGATAAGTCGAATTTCCTGTTCCTTGGATGCTGCCTGACCTGCTGTGCTTTAACCAGCAACACATTTTCAGCTTCTGTGAAGAGACAAACAGAGTTAATGTTTTGAGTTGAAACTTATGATTTCCATAACTCACAATTCTTTGTTTTATTTTGATTTTCTCAATGACTGCTGCATGTCCAATTAAACATGTTTATCCTTCCATACTCAGCCAGTTCAGTGAAGGGACTGAATGTTTAAGGTAATGGATAGGTTCTGATCAGATGGGCTGTTTTGTCCTCGATGTTATTCAAAATCTCCATCCAGATCACACTTTGTGCACTTGCCAAGATATTGATGAACAAAGAGACCTTACTTTAGTTTCTCTAAAGTAGAGTCAGAGGTAGAAACAGGATTTCAAAGACGGTATTTAGGGTGTGTTTGCCTTTATTGATCAGTGCATTGAGCGTAGGAGTTGGGAGGTCATGCTGAGGTTGTACAGGCCATTGGATGGCCATTACTAGAATACTGCATTTGATTCTGGTCTCCCTGCTATAGGAAAGATGATGTGAAACCTGTAAGGGTTCAGAAATGATGTACAAGGATTTTGCCCGGGTTGGAGTGTTTGATCTATAGGGAGAGGTTGAATAAGCTCGGGCTATTTTCCATGGAGTGTCAGAGGCTGAGGGGTTGACCTTATAGGGGTTTATAAAATCATGAGGGGCATAGATAGGATGAATAGCCAAGGTCTTTTCTCCAGGGTAGCAGAGTACAAAACTAGAGGGCATAGGTTTAAGGTGAGAGGGGAAAAATTTAAAAGGGACTAAAGAGTAACTTTTTCATGCAGAGGATGGCGCATGTTTGGAATGAGCTGCCAGACGAAGTGGCAGAGGCTGGCGCAATTACAACATTTACAAGGCATCTGGATGGATACATGAATAGGAAGGCTTTCAAGTGATATGGGTCAAACGCTGGCTAATGCTAGATTAACTTAGGATGTCTGGTCGGCATGGACAAGTTGGACAGAAGGTTGTGGAACCCAATGACTCTATTATCTTTGCTGTGTGTAGACTATTTATTGCACTGCATTAGCAGTTTAGAATAATTGCACAACTAGCATATATGCAATCATCAAAAAAAGGATGTTGATTGTACATGGATTGTTTGTTAGCTATGTGCTATATTCTGTGCAGCTGCAAACCCATACAGTTTAGAGGGACCATTCTTAGCTATCACCAGTGTTACCCAAATGGTTTTCAATGTGAAGGAGTATGGCGGTAATCAGGAGAAGGTTTCCTTTCCCGATAATGAGTTAATATCGTGAGACTTCATGGAGTTTAGATTCAAGGCTTAGGACTCCCAGAAACACTGTCCCAACAGTGTATTACAGTGTTACCATTTCTGCTGGATCTGTCCTATATTCTGCAGTGGTTTAAAGTAGTGGAATGGTTTGCTCAGCTATTTCAGAGGGCCCTTACAAATCTACCACTGTGCTGTGGGTCTGGGTCACATATAGGCCCGACCTGGTAAGTTATCTCCCTTAAGGGTATCTCTGATTGAGTTGGGTTTTACAAATTTCATATCGCTTCATTTGTACTATTTCTGCTAAAAGCTTTTTCTCCAAATTTACTTATTTAACTGAATTCAATTCACAGTGTTAGAGTGAAATTTCAATGCAAGTCTTCAAATTATTAGTCCATGATTTTGGATTATAAGTACAAGAACAAAGCTGCAAAACTATTGTACATCTCCTTTACTCACTGCTGAGCCCTCCGACATATATTTTTAGTTCTAGTGTTAGTAATTCTTCCATCAGTCATTTCTTAAGCCTCATCTCTGATGAGGAAAAGAATATATCACAACATGATTTTCAGCCTACACTCATTGACTGTTTTCATAATATTATTTCCTCTTGGATACATCTATTGCTGAAAACCTTTCATATAGATGCTATACTATACTACCTCATCTACATTCACAATATTTCAGGAGGGTTGGTGTGAACTCATACTATCATGCAGGAAAAGCTGGTCCAAACTCAGAGTCTGCAGGAAAGGAGCAGAGTGCTGTTTTTGAATACAATGACTCCAGTGGGGGATGCTGACAAGTATAAGTCACCCAACATTGGAAATTTTGAGATGAAAAATTACATACAACAGGGAATTTGGGAAATTTCCCTTCATTTGCAGAAGAGCCCAAACGCTCAGGACTGGCCATGGAACCAACTTTGAGTGATCTGGCACGACATCCACAGCTGAACATAGGCCAGAACCCAGACTGATGTTTACATATCATTCTGACTGACAGATATGTAATCCCTGCATTGACTATGGTCCAATTGTTGGACTTCAAAGACTCTGATCTCTGGACTTCAGTAGGAGCGAAGACCTAACTGGCTCTGATCAACCTCCTGGACTGAGATTGGCCATACTCTTTGACTGACTGTGGTTTTTCCCCCTGACAAGCCACAGTTCCCTTTCATCCCACTAAGTATGATGCCCTTGGACTTTGAGACATGGCCATTTGGTTGAAGCACATAGTGTGTTTGTGGTGTAAACTGCTGGCATGTTCTGTAGTTGTAACATTGGCTTGGTGTGGTTTCATACAGCACCATGCTTACCCCTTTGACCGACCAGTGCTCTGAATCATAATAAGCTGCATGCTTTTCCCACTATGCTAAAAAAAATGCAAGCCAGACAGTGTGACAAATTCAAGTCAATGCAAAATGAGTTAGCATCAAGAAATTAAACTATGGGGTACAAGGTTCCTTGTGTAAAGATGCATGAGGTGCGTGCATGTCCTTGTGCACAAAGCAATCTGGCAGAAACATACACAGTCCTTACTGTCCCTGAACCTGAGCTCCAAAATAAAATTGTGAAGGGCTGAAGGGTACTGTGAGTTGGTCTGAAAACAGCATGATGCTGTGGTGAGGCTGATGGTTTGATTTTGCTGACTTAAATCTAAGATGGGTAGAAGAGTACAGTGACATTGGAGTCTGCAGGAAAGTCGTGTGAAGACAGGATTGTCTGACAGTCTGGAGAAGCTGATGGTGAGCTTCTGTCATCAAGTAAATGCTTTGATTTTCGTGTCAGGAATTGGCATCATCTTGTTTCTGGGAAAGGACAGGATTGAGAGCCTCATAGAAAGGAGATGAGATCAACTAATAATGGTGTGCAAATTCATTAAAGTCATCACATCCATGCATTAGTGAGCTTCCAAACTCCCCATTTAAGCATTAAGGGAAATATCTTGACACCAAGAATCGAACTATTTTCATTTTGCTGTATTTTCCCAACTTGCTTGCAATTGCCCAGTCAACTCAAGGGAGTGAAAATTTCTGTCCTTAGATCGGATTATGTTCATGAACAACCTAACCACACATGTGCAGCAACTCAAGTTTGCAGCACCATGTCAGTACAAAGTGAAGTAATATCACATCCACAACAAAAATGGTTCTGCCCATGTTTTCACACTGCAGGTTGGTGCAGAGTGGAATGTAGTCTTTAGCAGTCTAGCAGAGTAGACCAGCTGCAGATAGTAACAAGGAAGTGGTGGCCATGCAGCTACAATCTTGCAAATGCAACTAGTCAATCTGTACCTGTATTATGGAGGGAAGTATGACAGCCTGCGTAATCAGGTCAACAATATCTCGTGACTAAATGGATATTGTTCACATACAGTGAACCTCACTGTATCCAAAAGAATCTTTGATAGATACCAAAGCTGCAGCTGAATTGGCTGTGGATAAATCAGAATTTACATGCATTCCATACTCCGCGCTAGAAATTTAAGACTGAGATAGATTGGTTCTAGAGTACCAAGGGGATCAATGATTACAGGGAGAAAGCGGGAGAACACGGTTGAGAAATTTATCAGCCATGATAGAATGGCAGAGCAGACTCAATGGGCTGAATGGCCTAATTTCTGCTCCCATGTCTTATGGTTTTATGGTCTTAAATGCTTCCATATAACAATGTATCTGTACTTGCATGGGTGATATTGACCACACGTGCACTGGTGCATTATATCTTATTCATTGTCACCAGTAAAAGCCAACACTAGGCCCATTTGCAAATGCACAGAGGACCATTTTGATAGTCATCTTTGCACTTTGGCCATATACTGTGTACTTGAAGTAAACAATAGTCTTGTAATATGTCTACACATAGCTGTGATTTCCACTCGCATCCTTCTGGTACTGAACTTTCCATTATATATTAAAAAGTAAAATTGATATAAGCAATATAGACAAAATGCTTTGCTAAACAGCTTATTCTATATTACTTGATTGCACCTTTAATTCATACAGATGGTGTTTGCTTTTTTTTCCCAGTCTGTGCTCAAAGTAAAAATGATTTTAGTGAAAGAGTGGGTGGATTCAACACTAATTGCTAACCTTTTTGAAATGGGTTTAAATCCAATTTAAACCGATGGGATGAAAGTATCTTGGCTGTGAAAGATCTACATAAAATGAATCTGAAACTCTCAGTCCAGACTTACTGTGTCATCACCACAAACTGACAACTTCAATTCACAAGAACATGGGTTGGTGTTGGAAATGGAAAAAATGTCACACTGACGCAAACATATAATGGAGTTTAAATACATTGGTGGAACTTCAGACATGGCGGTTTGCTCCTCATACAAACTGAAAATGCTAGAAACATTCAATAGGCCTATCAATGTTTAAGAAAAGCAAAGTTGGGATAGCATTTGAATGCAAACTCCTTGCAAGTTCCATTTTGCCGACAATTTTAGGTACACTCCAGAGCTTCAGTGTAGCAGCTTATTTTTTACAGTTCCTCACAACCGGCAGATTCTAATCCAACTCTCCCGGTTTGGATGTTTCACAAACTAATCACTTTTGTACTGGAGATACTTATTTCCTGAACTTTCCATATATTCCTTTAAGGAGATAAAACAAAACTTGCTTTTTTACCTCAGTTAGCTCTCTTACAATCTGCCATAACAACTTTTAATTACTGGGTTTTCTGAATCAAAATTAACCTGTGATCACTCTGAACTGGAAGCTAGCTAATAGTCTTTTGTTTTCAGCCAACTGTTGTAAACAACACAGTATAAACAATTTCCCATCAATTAACAACATGGATCTAGTCAGAAGTCACATGACACCAGGTTAAAGTCCAACAGGTTTATTTGAAATCATAAACGTTTGGAGCACTGCTCCTTTGACAGGTGAAGTCTGACGAAGGAGCAACACTCCGAAAGATTATGATTTCAAATAAACCTGTTGGACTATAACCTGGTGTCATGCAACTTCTGACTTTGTCCACCCTAGTACAACACTTGCACCTCCACATCATAACATAGATTTGCAGCCACTTGCTTTGTGAGCAATACTAGATTGGGTCACTGTTTCAGAATGACTTTTTGAACTTGATTTCATTTTAAGAAAATCCTTCACAGATTTAGCTATCATACATTTGTCACTACTTTGAAATCCTAACTGCAATGAAGATATGAATATATAGGGAATCACAACTCACACACCATATCAATATTTAAGTTGATCAGAATCTTTAACAACTTTTTGCACCTTATAGCCTGAAAAAGCACCACTACATACCTGAACACAACTTCAAAGTAATGTACCTCAGCAAATGGTGCTCTCTGATACAGCCATGACAGTTCATTGAATTGTATTTAACAGATCGTCACTTCTGTGCATTGGCAGAATTACATTGCCATAGCAATATGCAAGTTCATCATGCTCTCAAAATACCAACAGTAGTGACAGAGAAACCAGTCTCCATCTCACTAGGGCCACAGTTCATGAGATTCAAATCTCAGCTACAGTTGCAGTACAGATCACACATGATACAATCAAATCAGTTAACAATCTGCAAGGAAATGACTTTGGAGTGAAATAAAAGCCAAATATTCTGTAGATTCTGGAATGAGTCCTGCAGATTGGGTGGACGTAATTGTCATACCACTATCTAAGAAAGGAGCAAGAGATAAAACCAGGAAGTACACACCTGTTGGCCTGACGTCAGTAACAAAGAAGATGCCAGAATTTATTAAAATGATGTATTAAGTGGACACTTAGAGAACAATAAGCATATTTGACCCAGTCCACATGGATCTGAAAATGTGAAATCATGTTTGACAAACTTGGAATTTTAGAACATGTTCCGAAAGAAATTTGGTAAAGGAAAGTTGATGGACATAGTTAACTGGATTTTCAGAAAGCCTTTTGATAAGGGTTTCACAGGAGATGTATAGTAAAATTAAAATATAGCATAGGAGGTAATATTCTGGCATGAATTAAGGATTGGCTAACAGGCAGAAATCTGATTAGGAATAGATAGGTTATTCTAGTATTCGCAGACTGTGATTGATGGGGCACCGTTAGCTTCAGTACTTGGGCTCCAGCTGTTCACAGCACATATCAATGATTTGAATGTGGGAACAAAATGAAGTGTTTCTCAGTTTGCAGAACTAAGTGGGGTGTCTGCTACAAGCAAAATATAAAGCAGTTTCAGGAGGACTTGGACAGGCATAGTGCATCAGCAAGAACATGGCTGATGGGGTATTATGTGAAAAAACTGAGGTGATCCACTTTGGTGGAAGGAACAGATGCACAGCGTACTTCTTTGATGGTAAGCAGTTAGAAAATGTAAACAAGTAAAGGAAATGAGGTGAGTTTGTCAATAAGCCACTGAAGGCTAATATATAAGTACAGCAAGCCGATAGGCAAGCCATTGCATGTTATCCTTTATCATGAAAAAATCTGAGTACACCTAGTGAAGTCTAGCTTCAGTTGTATATGGGATTGGTTAGGCTCCACCTGGAGTACTCTGTGCAGTAGTGATATCCTTAACTCAAGAAAGATATTATTGCCAGAGAGAGATAAAGGTTCAGCAGACTTGTTCCCAGGAATGCAAGATTGCCTTATGAAAAGCATTTCAGCAAATTGGGCCTATATTTTCTAGAAACATAGAAAATGGGAGTAGGAGTAGCCTATATGGCCTGTCCCCATTCAGTATGACCATGGATGATCATCCAACTCAGTCCCCTGTTTCTGTTTGTTCTCTGGTCTTAACCTCTTCAGTCTATCTTCATAACTGTCCATTTCCCTTATAAATCCTGCTGCACACTCTCCAATAGGATAACACTTTTCCTATAATAACAAACAGAAATTTACATAATAAAGGTTTGAAGAATGAGAGACAATTTCATTGAAACCTACAAAATACTTAAAGGGATAAACAGGGCAAATGCAGGCAAGTTGTTTCTCCAGATTGGGGATTCAAGAAGCAAGGGTACAATTTAAAAACAAGGATGTGCCACTTATACCTGAGATAAGGAGGGTTTTTTTTAAATTCAGAGAGTTTTGAAGCATTGGAATTCTCTACCCTAGAATACCATAGAAGCTCAGTATTTGAATATGTTTAAGATAGAGATTGATATACTTCTAATCATAATAGTGTGAAGGGTGATGGCCTGCACTGGAGGTTGAGGGGGGACCTTGTAGAGGTTTATAAAATCACGAGGGGCATGGATATGATAAATAGACATGATATTTTCCCTGGGATGGGGAAGTCCAGAACTAGAGGGCATAGATTTATGGTGAGAGGGAAAAAAATTTAAAAGGGCCCTAAAGGGCAACTTTTTCATGCAGAGGTGGTACTTGTATGAAATGAGCTACCAGAGGAAGTGGTGGAGGCTGGTATGATTAGAACATTAAAAAGGCATATGGATGGATGTATGAATAAGAAGGGTTTAGAGGGATATGGGCCAAGTGCTGGCAAATGGGACTAGATTAGTTTAGGATATCTGGTTGGCATGGACAAGTTGGACCAAAGGGTCTGTTTTGGTGCTGTACATCTTCTGATGCTCTGACTTTAATAGTTGTCTAAAAATGATGAAAGTGCTTGTCCAGCCACGATCATATTAGATGGCAGAGCAAGCTCATGGGGCTGAATGGTCAACTCCTGTTGCTAAGTACCTGAAGAATTACATCTGACACACTGAGCAATTACGCAACCCACACAAAGATCAAGATATTCCACTTGATTGACATGTTGATGCTCAAGACTATGAAGTTGAAGATAATCTCAAGGTTTATCTGTTACAATTTGGACCCCAAAAGTGTGAACAGTTACAGCCAGCAACTGCTCAAGAAGAGCAATTACAAGAGTTTCAAAATGTCTTTATCCAGGGACTGCCTGACAGCATTAACCAAAGTCCTTGGGAAGATTTTTTTTTATTTTGGGTAAACTGCAATGTACTCAGTATCTCACGACAAGTCGTTTTCATGAGCAAACAAGTCTTATTGTCAAAATCATTGCCCCAAAATATTATGTCAGCAATACACCAGCAACACATGGCCAACGAAAGCACAAGATAAGTAGCATGAATCTGTGTATTGACTAGGGATATTCAAAATATTCAAAGATTTGCTCATGCATATGAGGTATGACTATCAACACCAAAAGCAAAAGGAGCTTGACATCCATATGGTGTTCCATTCTCTCCTTAGACAAAAATAGAAATGGGTCGTGAGTATGGTGCTGGAAAAACGTAGCAGGTTAGGCAGCATCCAAGGACCAGGAAAACTGACATTTTGGGCAAAAACCCTTCATCTTTCCTGATGAAGGCTTTTGCCTGAAATGTTGATTTTCCTGCTCCCCAGATGCTGTCTGACCTGCTGTGCTTTTCTAGCACCACACTCTCGACTCTAATCTCCAATATCTGCAGGTCGTCACTTTTGCCTAAAAATAGAAATGGACCTATTCACAGTGCATAGGGAAGAGAATATTTTTGTGTCAAATTACTTCTCAAATTTCCCATTGTTAAATGACTTAGCGACACAATGAACATGAGTATCAATGACAGCATGTGTTATTTTCAGTTTTTGTCAGTATCTCAGAATAGATGTCTGACAACAGTTTGCAGTACTCTAGAAAACCATTTCAAAATATGTGTGTTCAGTAGAAAGTGATCCATATCACATTGTCACCCCGTTATCCACATTCAAATAGTGTAGCAGAATGTAGGTATTGCTATCAAATCAATAAATCAATCAATTAACTGTCAAGCAACAACATAGTATCTTCATCTCGCATTGCTGTGTTTTCTTGCAATACCAATGGAGAGGGATTAGCATTCCCAATGCAACGTACACTTGGAAGTCAAGTGCAAAAGACATTGCCCAGCAACTAATGCTGTAACCATTCTGGGACAGGTGAAAGTAAACATATTCAATGCTATCAAAACCACACACTAGATAGAAATTTTGCATTAGAAATCCTACAAATATTTGGATGTCAGCAAGGATTTCTAAAAAAAAATGCATATAAGCCAGATCATGCAAAGTGTTACTGATCTTGGTGTTCCATTGCAAAGGGTAAAATATGAGGTCTGCAGATGCTGGAGATCACAGCCGAAAATGTGTTGCTGGTTAAAGCACAGCAGGTTAGGCAGCATCCAAGGAATAGGAAATTCGACGTTTCGGGCATAAGCCCTTCATCAGCCCTTCCATTGCAAAGGAACAGAAGCCAGCTCAGTCTAAAGTTCAGCATGCCAATCATGCATGAAGAGAATAAGCAAGAACCTCTGACTTTGATGTTGACTGTGTTGAAGTTGTAGTGATGGTGAGTGACAGCAACTATCAGCAAGACAGCCAAGTTGTCCAACAAATGCAACAGAGAACAGTGCATTACTCACCAGACAAGTCTACAATCAGCAGATCAGGATGCATTATAAACAATTGAAAGTGTTACATTGAAGTTCAAAATGTTTGTTTTGTAAACTCTCCTTGGCCTGTTTTTATTATTAACAAATTGACAACACATACCAATGTAATTCCAGCTATCCCTGTTTTTGGGATACAGTCAGGCTGTCAGCTGACCTTTAAGAGGCATACTTGTGCCTTCATCCCTACATCAGAGCATATGATTGGCAGGTATAAAGATCTTACACTCCACCTTACCACGGAACACTTGAAACATGACACTCCACTGGATGTTTGCTGCTCCATGTTAAACTGTTAGTCTACTATCAGCCCAGTCACTTATGCCTCTGCAGAATATTATCTTGTCCATAATAGCTTGTTACAATAAACATCAGTTGCATTCTTCAATACCACAATATTACACCCAATTTCTCATGTCATGAAAGATAACGTAAATGTATAATGCCGCATCCAGAAAACCATTCATTTGAAGGCAAAATCACACCACCGAACTCCCAGCTACACCCTCAATCCAACCCAATTACCATCTAAACAGTTGACTACACTCTGATCTGACTAATTTCCAATCCCCAAAACTACCCATTCACCAACTCATCTACTACTCACACATCTATTCACTAAATTAGATACCCATTCACTTATTTACTGGGAGACTTGGATCATTAAAATTGGCCTGACTACACAGTTACCTTTGTGAAACTGGGGTGTTGTAGTTATTCTCCTCCGACAAACCACAAGATGACTCAAGTGTGCAGGTTAACTTCACATTTATTCAAATAATCTCAGTATTAGACTGGCTGAATAGAATTCTGTCTAACATTCTGTCCCATTTTTGCCCAGCTTTGCTCCATGTCTGTCTAATTTTGGTCTGATGTCTCTCTGATTTTGATCCACATCTGTATCCCATGTCTGTCTCCTACATCTGGCCGATCTCGGTCCAACGTCTGTATCCTACTTCTGTCCAATTTGTAAAGAAAGTCATCTAACTTTCTACATGTTCTTGTTTTCATTTCATTCTTCAATAATAAACAGAAATCTTCCATTTTAGGTATTTCTGTTATCCTTTCACAAGAACCTATTTATACTCTACAAAAATAAACCAAAAAATTGCAATGCTGGAAATCAGAAACAAAAACAAATTGCAGGGAAAGCTCAGCAGGTCTGGCAACATATGTGGAGAGAAAGCAAAGTTAATGTTTTGTCTCCAGTGACCCTTCTTCACAACAGAAGGGTTCTAAAGAAGGGTAACCAGATCTAAAACATTAACTTTGTTTTCTCTCCACACATGCTGCAAGACCTGTTTTCCCAACAAGTTCTATTTATACTCTAGTTGGCTCTCAAGAGTTGATACAGGCCTTAGGATGTTCAAAGTTCTCTCCATTCATTTCTGCTGACATGGACATGGAGGGCATTCTAGATTCATGTCTGCCGCAATGTGTTTTGCAGTACCAGCTTGTAAGGTGTTAACCTTACTCTTGTTGTAACCTCTTTTTATAAAAACTTATTTAATTCCCACTTTTGGGGAGTGTGCAACCTTCGTCCATCCTCCAACCTTCGAGAAGCAGTTTGAGTAGACAGCTGAAAGGATCAATGCATGAAGTTACTTGTGGGAATGGTTTGCACTATCAGTATTGTGGGAATGGTTTGCACTATCAGTAACTATATGGCTGAATGGAGTATGAAGAAATATATAGTGAGCTTATCAAAAAAGTGAGATGATAATCATGGGGACTTATGGCATTACATGCCGTGTACTGTAAAGCAAGTCAACGTTGAATTTATAAAACTACATTTTGTCACCAAAAGCATTATCGTTTTTGTAAATAAAATCTCACAAACAAAACAGAATGACCCTTTTCAGAAGCACAAAGCACTTTCAGTTGTTGAGAGTTTTGATTTTCCCTTGTCTATAATATAACAAAGAGCCACAATTGCTACATCGTTAAAAGCCTTTATGAATTATTTATCTGCATGAGATCATGTCAATCACCTTGTCTGGAAGAACCGGTTTTCTGATAGCCTGAAGTCAGATTAAATTTAATGTAACATAAATACCCTACTCCTTTCAGCTGCATCTTTGTTCCAATCCAGACTGTTTCATGAAAAATTGTTGCGCAATTTAAGAAGTAATTTTCAACCACAGATCATCAGCTCACATCTCTGTACAATTGAGAGAATACTGTAACTTAGACATTGGACAGTAGTCCTGTAGGCTCGAAGTCAGGCCTCCTGACCTTTGTCTGATGTACATTCCTTTTGAAATAGAAATACTAAATAGTAAAATGTACTCTTAAATCCCATTGTAGGATGATTAAGAGAAGCGGACTGTTCCACAAACATAGCTCAGGTATTTTCAAAGAACTGATTGGGGGTGGTCACAATGTACGAAACATTTGAAAGGTTAGATACAGTTCATACTTATACTGTCTAGCTTCTTAATATGGGCATCATGACAGTCTGACTGGCTCTCACTCAGAGCTGAAGCATCTTTAATACCCGATTCCAGTCGCTGACCAGAGTTGACAGTGAGATGTTGCAGTCTGCTCCCAGTGTTCTGGTCTGGCGGTGTTCGTGTGTGTGTTTGTGCTGGGGGTAGTGTGGTTGTAGATTCTGGATTGTGGTGCTGGAAGAGCACAGCAGTTCAGGCAGCATCCAAAGTGCAGCAAAATCGACGTTTCGGGCAAAACCCCTTCATCAGGAAGGGTTTTTGCCCGAAAAGTCGATTTCGCTGCACTTTGGATGCTGCCTGAACTGCTGTGCTCTTCCAGCACCACTGATCCAGAATCTGGTTTCCAGAATCTGCAGTCATTGTTTTTACCTCGTAATGTGGTTACAGGGAGAGGGCTGGAGATAGGGCACAGTGTAGAGGGCTTGCCTCTTCCACCCACTGTGGTGACCTGGGTAAGTCCCCTGTTTATAATTCACGTTTTTAATAAGTGGTAGAGCAGGCCATCCCTGCTGTTTCCCCTGACCTGCAGAGGGGTGTTGCTACAGTAACCTCTGTTAGGCCATCCAGTTGGGGTCTGCATGGAACACTTCAGTGCACGGAATCTTGTTGCCCACCAATTAAACAAAAACATTCTAATCAGATTCAAACCCAGCAAGGAGACTTTCTCTGCGTTTGTTTAAAAAAATCTCACTGATTTGAACTGATCTGTTGCTTTTTTGCAAACTTTTTGTCAAGTACATCCTTTGAACATCCTGTACTTTCCAATACAGTGAAGTCGGGCTAAATTCTCCGATTTCTCCTGAAAGTGTGACGGCCAGTGAGTTTCACAGTGGCCCCCAATCAATTTTCTCACACCGTCTTCTACGTTTCTCCACACTAATTATAATCCTGAGATGTTGGCTGCATTTCTCAAGAAATCGTGTTTCCTGTGCTCCAGGTAAGATCTTCTCCTGGTTTCCTTGTACCACCCACCCCTGCCCCAAAAGCCCAGCTGCCACTACTTCAGACTCTCCCAATCAGCATTGATCTCTCAGACCTGCAGGGGCTCGGTCTGGAAACGGTCTCAAGGGGAAAGACAAGCTCCTTCCAGGACAGAGATCTGAAGGTGCTGCTGGGCTGTCTGGTGGAGAGGATGGGAATCCTTATCCTTGCTCACCTCCCCCATCCCCCAAAGGGGAACACCATAACAAAGCCAACCAACCTTGGCATAAAGAGCAGTGTGGGTCAGTGCTGTGTACGGAGTGAAAAGCTTTTCTGCACTCTGCAAGATCAAGTACCACCATCTTCTCTCTGTTAGCTCTTACTCAGGATACGGCACAAGCCTTTCCCAAGGCTCATGAACTACTTGCATGCATCGTGTTCCACCCAAGGGCTCACAGCATCACATCCTCCAAACTGCTAACCCTTTCTGCACTTCCAGCTTACTCACTGGGAACACCTGATGACTTCTTGTGACAATGTTGTGGCTTTTGGAAGTGTGTTTTGTCCTGGTTACAATTAAGCAAAGTTTTAAGGCAGAGGTTCCGAATTGGCTAGTGACAGCCTAGAAAGTAAACAACTTGGGAGGCCTTGTTTTTATTTAAAGTTGGAATACTAGATGCAGCCTGGATGGGTGTGGCCAGCTCTCACAAATCAGGATTTCAAGTTTTTAGGTTTTTAGTTTTGAAATTCAGCATCGGTTGCTATTGTGATGTTGAAAAAGTGGAACCTATTTTCCCCCTCTCTTGATTATAGCCAAAAGCTTGCGGTTCTCTTCGTAGGTTGCTGGATTACATGTGAAACAAAATATGTTTACTGAATTTGCCTTTTTGCCAAAAGGTGTGTTTATGGAATACTACTATATTGAAACAGTTAATTAGTATAATTGTTGTATCTATTGTTCTGTTAAGTTTTCCAGTCGAGTTAATTTATTCTAAGTTCTTCTTTCTTTTGTTGTATTTTAACTATAGCATTTGAATACATTATGTTTTGCTTAATGTCAAGTAGTTTGACCAGTAAATAGTGTTCAGGACACGGCACTTTACATCTGACTTTAAAGTAAGAAAAAATTAGGGCCTAGCCTACCTTCTTAAAATATTTTGAGAGGGTCTGGTCTGGTCCGGTCCATAACACTCTCCTGCTCATCATCACCTCCCTCCGCTCATGTGTCCCTCTCTGTCATACTGAGTCTCTCCTTTTGTCTCATTGCAAAGAAAAGCTGGCCCACACCCTCACAGATTGATCCCTCAACTGACCTACCTGTAATCACTACACTACATCACTTGAATTGACTCTGACCATCCCCATATAGTGTGATTGAATGACTGTGGTGGATCCTCTAATGTTCACACATCACCGCTTACTCAAAGCACACAAATTGTATTTGGTGTGTAAGCAGCTGGCAGTCTGAGTGATGATGGTCTCTGACAGTCTGTAACCTGGTGCGAAAGTTAATGAGCGTCAATCCGCCATGTCAGCATCGATGTGTGAAGTGCATTGGGTGATGGCAGGATGGGTCTACACCAAGTTGTAGTTGTCAGGAACCGGCTCTGACCTTTCTGTTTGGAATTTTCACTGACTACGTTTCATGGTAGAGGAGAAGTGTTTTGGAAAAGCGATGTAAGTGGCCAAATTGGGCTTTTAAAGAACTGCAAATGCACTGAAATAAAGTCAACACCTCTTCGAACTCACCCTTCTAAGCTTCAGGGCAAGTCAAGACCTTCTTTTGCAATGATGCAAATCTATACTTTTTTCTTTCTCACCTTATTTTGTCACTATACTTGTCATTACTCTCATGACATCAGGGCGGGAGAATTCACTCAAAATTTTAAAATTAAACCTAAGCCTTTCAAATTCACAACTGTCCCAGAAGATGGTATTCCAAAGCAATATCTGGGACTGTAATTTTCAAAGTTTCCCAGCACTGGATCAAAATCCCATGGCCATTTGGTGTCTAACCTAATAATTCAGATCTCTGAATCACTTATAGAGTCAGGGCAACACGAAAACAGTGTTGTAGTGTGGTAACTGGGAAGGGCTGGAGATAGGGCACAGTGTAGAGGGCCCGCACCTTCCACTCTCTGTGGTGACCTGGCTAAGTCCCCTGTTTATAATTCACATTTTTAATAAGTGGTAGAGCAGGCCATCCCTGCTGTTTCCCCTGACCTGCAGAGGGGTGTTGCTATGGTAAGCTCTGTTAGGCCATCAGTTGGGGTCTGCATGGAACACTTCAGTGCACGGAATCTTGTTGCCCACCAATTAAACAAAAACATTCTAATCAGATTCAAACCCAGCAAGGAGACTTTCTCTGCGTTTGTTTAAAAAATCTCACTGATTTGAACTGATCTGTTGCTTTTTTGCAAACTTTTTGTCAAGTACATCCTTTGAACATCCTGTACTTTCCAATACAGTGAAGTCGGGCTAAATTCTCCGATTTCTCCTGAAAGTGTGACGGCCAGTGAGTTTCACAGTGGCTCCCAATCAATTTTTTCACACCGTCTTCTACTTTTCTCCACACTAATTATACTCCTGAGATGTTGGCTGCATTTCTCATGAAATCGTGTTTCCTGTGCTCCAGGTAAGATCTTCTCCTGGTTTCCTTGTACCACCCACCCCTGCCCCAAAAGCCCAGCTGCCACTACTTCAGACTCTCCCAATCAGCATTGATCTCTCAGACCTGCAGGGGCTCGGTCTGGAAACGGTCTCAAGGGGAAAGACAAGCTCCTTCCAGGACAGAGATCTGAAGGTGCTGCTGGGCTGTCTGGGGGAGAGGATGGGAATCCTTATCCTTGTACACCTCCCCCATCCCCCAAAGGGGAACACCATAACAAAGCCAACCAACCTTGGCATAAAGAGCAGTGTGGGTCAGTGCTGTGTACGGAGTGAAAAGCTTTTCTGCACTCTGCAAGATCAAATGCCACCATCTTCTCTCTGTTACCTCTTACTCAGGATACGGCACATGCCTTTACCAAGGCTCATGAACTACTTGCATGCATCGTGTTCCACCCAAGGGCTCACAGCATCACATCCTCCAAACTGCTAACCCTTTCTGCACTTCCAGCTTACTCACTGGGAACACCTGATGACTTCTTGTGACAATGCTGTGGCTTTAGGAAGTGTGTTTTGTCCTGGTTACAATTAAGCAAAGTTTTAAGGCAGAGGTGCCGAATTGGCTAGTGACAGCCTAGAAAGTAAACAACTTGGGAGGCCTTGTTTTTATTTAAAGTTGGAATACTAGATGCAGCCTGGATGGGTGTGGCCAGCTCTCACAAATCAGGATTTCTAGTTTTTAGTATTTTAGTTTTGAAATTCAGCATCGGTTGCTATTGTGATGTTGAAAAAGTGGAACCTATTTTCCCCCTCTCTTGATTATAGCCAAAAGCTAATGGTTCTCTTCGTAGGTTGCTGGATTACATGTGAGACAAAATATGTTTACTGAATTTGCCTTTTTGCCAAAAGGTGTGTTTATGGAATATTACTATATTGAAACAGTTAATTAATAATAGTTGTTGTATCTATTGTTCTGTTAAGTTTTCCAGTCGAGTTAATTTATTCTAAGTTCTTCTTTCTTTTGTTGTATTTTAACTATAGCATTTGAATACATTATGTTTTGTTTAATATCAAGTAGTTTGACCAGTAAATAGGGACATGGCACTTTACATCTGTCTTTAAAGTAAGAAACAATTAGGGCCTAGGCTACCTTCTTAAAATATTTTGAGAGGGTCTGGTCTGGTCTGGTCCATAACACTCTCCTGCTCATCATCACCTCCCTCCGCTCATGTGTCCCTCTCTGTCATACTGAGTCTCTCCCTTTGTCTTATTGCAAAGAAAAGCAGCCACACCCTCACAGGTTGATCCCTCAACTGACCTACCTGTAATCACTAGACTACGTCACTTGAACTGACTCTGACCTTCCCCATATAGTGTGACTGAATGACTGTGGTGGATCCTCTAATGTTCACACATCACCAATTACTCAAAGCACACAAATTGTATTTGGTGTGTAAGCAGCTGGCAGTCTAAGTGATGATGGTCTCCGACAGTCTGTAACCTGGTGCTAAAGTTAATGAGCGTCAATCCGCCATGTCAGCATCGATGTGTGAAGTGCATTGGGTGATGGCAGGATGGGTCTACACCAAGCTATAGTTGTCAGTAACTGGCTCTGACCTTTCTGTTGGGAATTTTCACTGACTACGTTTCGTGGCAGAGGAGAGGTGTTTTGGAAAAGCGATGTAAGTCGGTCAAATTGGGCTTTTAACAAACTGCAAATGCACTGAAAGAAGGTCGTCACCTCTTCGAACTCACCTTTCTAAGCTCAGGGCAAGTCAAGACCTTCTTTTGCAATGATGCAAATCTATACTTTTTTCTTTCTCACCTTATTTTGTCACCACACTTGTCATTACTCTCATGACATCAGGGTGGGAGAATTCACTCAAAATTTTAAAATTAAACCTAAGCCTTTCAAATTCACAACTGTCCCAGGAGATGGTATTCCAAAGCAATATCTGGGACTGTAATTTTCAAAGTTTCCCAGCACTGGATCAAAATCCCATGGCCATTTGATGTCTAACCCAATAATTCAGATCTCTGAATCATTTATAGAGTCAGGGCAACACGAAAAGAGTATTAAATCCAATTCATCCATGAGGACCAGATAACCTAATTTAGTCCCATTTGCCAGCACTTAGCCCATATCCCTCTAAACCCTTCCTGTTCATAGACCCATCCAGATGCTTTTTCATTGTTGTAATTATGCCAATGTCCACCACTTCCTCTGACAGCTCATTCCATGCACAAACCACCCTTTGTGTGAAAAAGTTGCCGCTTAGGACCCTTTTAAATCTTTCCCTTTTCATCTTAAACCTCTGCCCTCTAGTTTTGGACTCCCCCACCCCATGGAAAAGCCCTTATCTATTTACCCTCACGATTTTATAAATCTCTGATTTTATAAACCTCAGCCTCCAGGGAAAACAGCCAATCTTGTGGCAGTGACTCTGTTGTCATTGCGTATCCCTCCTCCACATTCATGTTTTGCTCCTTGATTTGTTCCATTCTGACTTAATTTGCCTAACACCATTACCCCCTTTGTTATTGCCCAGTCTTCAATCTGATCACAGACCATCCCATGGTTTTTCTTTCCACTCTCTACCCTTGCATTTGCTTAAAACCTGGTACATCCCTAAGGCTAGGATTTAATGTGGTGAGTACTAAGTGTGGGCATAGATAGCCTCAAGGGGCATTAAACTACATAGGCTCTCTTTATCACCCCAGCATGAAAGCTCATTGGATTGAGCATCAATTTGGTACTTAAGGGCTTCTCCTTTGTCCAATCAGGAGCCTGCTCACTGAATCCTTGCCCTGTCCACCACCCACCCAGAGGTAACCGGTCAATCAGAAATTTGTAGGCTCAGGGTTGGAAGCACAAGTGGCACACCATGACCAGCTTCACCAGTGGGTAAGAAAATGGGTATTTTGGGGACACTATTGGGGATGGGGTGAGTAACCCTCCCTGTCCCAATTAGCCCCAGATTGAGGCAAGTGGAGCTTCCCTGTGAAGAAAACACGCCCTGTTCCCACCAGCTGGGAGAGAGGGTATTCAGCCCAATGAGTGGCTTAGGCCCTTGGAATCAAGGGTTATGGAGATAAGGCAGGAAGTGGATACTGATTAGGAATGATCAGCCATGATCATATTGAATGGCGGTGCAGGCTCGAAGGGCTGAATGGCCTACTCCTGCACCTATTGTCTATTGTCTATTAGCTGGTGATTCAAAAGCTTCACTTGTTGGCGGGCTGAGGATGCCCACCATGGATTTTCCTGCCCGGAGTGGAGGTGGTGAGAATGGGACTGAGTACACCTCTGGGTGAACTCAACCAAATATTTGCCCTTTCCTCACCATCTCCAGGGAGGGGAAATTGCACCCTGACTTTATCCACTTCTGATGAAGGCATATTGGAGCCTGAGCAGACCATTCAGCCCCTTGAGCCTGTTCCGCCATTCTAGACCATGGACTGATCAATCACCTCAATGGGCGTGTCAGTGACTCACTAACCTGAAAGTTTCTCCACAGATGCTGCCGAACATGCTGAAAATTTCCTGGTTTTATTCACTAACTACATTTTGATCTCATCCTAGCCAATTTGCTGCAGTTTGGACAGGGCAGAGGTTCTGTGACTCATGGCCTCTGTCTTTGATTCTATTAACTCATCAAGAATCTTCTGATCCTTTGACATTCTCGAAACAGCTTGCTGGAATTTTTCACCCTGGTTTTAGCAGGTTCCTAGAGAATGGGTGTGTCAGTTTTGAGGTGGATACAGAGAAGCAGAGGAAATCCCTTTTACAATGACCTCTCTCTCAGAAAGCCAGTGCGATGGGGAGAGACTACGAGTGAGAATTTTGCAGGAACCTGACCGAGTCCAGGCTGGGGGTGGGGGATGAGGGATTGAAGGGGTGTGGTGAGGATGGGTGAGAGGTGGATTAAATAATATGGAAAATAATAAGATTCTGACAATGATTGACAAATGTGACCTTTGCTTTGTTTGTGATTGAAGTAATCAAGGTCCAGCCGATGGAGCAGCTGCTAACACAAACCAGCCGAGCAGCCCTTTGAAGGTCACAGTGAAGATTATCAAAGATCCACTCCTGGACTACGGTTTTATGGTCTCAGAAGATTCACCAGTATGTGTGAAGTCTGTCACTGCAGGTAAATACCTGGGAATGGGAGGTTCCAATGTGGGCAGCATGGCAGCACAGCAGTTAAAACTGCTGCCTCACAGCGCCAGAGACACAGGTTCAATTCCCGCGTCAGGCGACTGTCTGTGTGGAGTTTGTACATTCTCCCTGTGTCTGTGTGGGTTTCCTCTGGGTGCTCCGGTTTCCTCCCACAGTCCGTAAATGTGCAGGTTAAGTAAATTGGCCATGCTAAATTGCCCGTAGTGTTAGGTGAAGGGGTAAATGTAGGGGAATGGGTCTGGATGGGTTGCGCTTCGGTGGGTCGGTGTGGACTTGTTGGGCCGGAGGGCCTGTTTCCACACTGTAAGTAATCTAATCGAACTGAGGGAAGGCCTGAAGTGTTTTCAAGAGGGGCTGGGGGTCTGATAGGGCCAGGGCTTTTAACTGATACAGTCCATCTCAACACCTCCAGCATTAACTCTGAACTCTTCTCAATCTTTGTCAGTTTTGCCATGGTGACAATACTTCAAGCGGAATTTTCTCTTCCCTGAAGATGGTCAGAAGGTGATATAATGGGCTTGGCCCCTCACCCTCTTCCTGCCATCTCGGTAATTAATTAAAATGATCCATAGACGACCTTCTTGACTTCCACCAAAATGGTCAATTAAGGACCTTAACCCGTCACCTTCCAAATTATCTGCCCCCTGGTGGACAAAGCTGCCTAGTTTCCAAACTGAGAAACCATGACAACTTGCAAACTAGGTTAAGGAATAGAGCCTGCATTTTATCCAACAAGTGACAATGGAGGCAGGGATGGGGGCAAGGGAATGGCCTCAAATCCGCACCCCTATCCAAGCCTCCAACTCCTCCTGAGACCCCTTCCTCAAGAACCCACCCCACAATAAGATCATAAAAGTGGCTTATCATCTCATTGCTGGATTTTTTCCAAAGGGTAAGACACGACCAGTGGACGTTAGGACCCAGAGGTTCTCTCCTCACGTATTTAAAAAAGTTCATAGAGATTTGTAGGGCCTTTACTACTGTCTCTGATCAGCTGAAAATTAGCTACATCTTCAGCCACTCTGTCCTTAATGATAGGCCTAGATATTTGCCGATGCAAGATGTGAGGTTAATTGGGCTATAATTCACCAGGCTTCTGAATTTAATTTAGTTTAATTTATTGTCTCGTGTACCGAAGCACAGAGGAAAGCTTTGTCTTGCGAGCAATACAGGCAGATCGCAGAGTTCAGTAGCATAGATAAGTGAACAATAGGTAAACAGCAGCAAAAACAAAAACACAGGTACAGGCGAATGTTAAGAGTTTGTGAGTCCATTCAGTATTCTAAGAACAGTAGGGTAGAAACTGTTTCGAAACTGGCTGGTGTGTGTGTTCAGGCTTCTGTACCTTCTCCCCGATGGTAGAGGTTGTAGAAAAACATTGAAGGGTGGGATGGATCTTTGAGAATGCTGGCGGCCTTTCCTTGACAGAGGGCCTGGTAGATGGATTCTATAGATAGGAGGTTGGCCTTTATGATTGTCCGGGCCGAGTTCACCGCTCTCCATAACCATCTCCAAATCTTGTTTGGTACAGCAGTGATACATCCAAACAGAATGCTGCCAATGGCGCACCTATAAAATATAACGAGGGTATTCACCATCATGCCAAATGTCCTCAGCTGCCTGAGGAAGAAGTTACATTGTTGGGCCTTTGTAACCAGTGCATCCACATGAAGAGTCCAAGAAAGCTTGTTGTGGATGACACTCTCCAGTCATTCCACATCTGTGCTGTTAATGTGCAGGGGGGCATAAGTAATATTCCGCCAAAAGTCAATAATGAGTTCCTTGTTTTGCCAACATTGAGAGCTAGGTTGTTCTCAGTGCACCATTTTTTCAGGTCTTCCACCTCCCGTCTGTAGTCTGTTTTAACATCTGAAATTCAACTGACTATGGTGGTGTCATCAGCGAACTTGTAAATGGCATTAGTCTGGTATTTGGTGATGCATCATGGGTATACAGTGAGTATAGTGGGGGATGAGTGCACAACCCGAGGGGCTCCAGTATTGAGCGTTAGTGAGGATGAAATATTGTCCCCAGTCTTCACTGATTGTGTCCTGTGGGTCAGGAAACTGAGGATCCAGTTGCAGAGAGTGGCTCTTAGTCTGAAATAACTAAGTTTAGTAATCAGTCTCGAGAGGATAATAGTGTTGAAAGCTGAACTGTAGTCAATGAGTAGGATTCTCATGTAGCAGTTCTTGGTGTCAAGATGTTCTAGGGCGGAGTGAAGGGCAAGTGATATGGCATCTGACATGGATCTGTTGGTCTGATAGGAAAATTGGAGTGGGTCAAGAGCAGTGGGGAGGCTGGAGTTGATTAATGCCATGACCAGCCTTTCAAAGCATTTCATGACCATTGAAGTTAGGGCCACTGGGCGGTAGTCACTGAGACATGCAACATGAGCCTTCTTAGACACAGAGATAATGTTGGCCCTCTTGAAACAGGCAGGGACAGTGGCCTGCTGCAGGGAGAGGTTGAAGGTGTCTGAGAAGACCTCTGTCAGTTGATCTGCGCATGCTCTGAGTGCACGGCCTGGTACTCTGTTTGGTACCATCACTTTCCTTGGATTCACACGAAAGAAAACTGATCTGACCTCTGATGCAGTTCTTTTCCCTTTCTCAACTGTTGGAGTGACATGAGTAATTTTTTCAGTCTATGGGACCAGTTCCTCAGCTTTGATAGGTTACAGTCAGGGCTGCAGTCAGGCATTGTCTGCACCAATTCTCCTTTAAAACTCTGGCATGGAATCTTCTGCTCTGGGTGATTTGTCACACTTTCATGCCTTTAACTTGTTCATTATTTTCATAGAATCATCATTGAATCCCTACAGTGCAGATAGAGGCTATTCGGCCCATTGAGTCTGCACTAACCGTTTGAACAGCATCTCACCCAATCTCCTTAACTCCACATTTACCACAGTTAACCCACCTAGCCTACATACTATGGGGCAATGTAGCACGGCCAATCCACCCAACCTGCACATCTTTCGACTGGCAGGAAACCAGAGCACCTGAAGGAAACCCACATAGATATGGAGGGGGAAGGTAGAAGCTCCACACAGGCAGATTTGCTTTGGTTATTTTGGTGAGCTCCTGTCCTTGGTCCAATATCAATTTCCTTATGATCTCTAGCATGCTGGTCCTCGGGTTCTACGCTGTGATTATTCAACACACACAAGAATCCTTAGTTCCATTGACATTACCTGTGTTCCCTAGTTCTTTATAAGAAAGTCACAAACAGGTACAATCCACCTCTCTCTCTCTCTCTCTCTCTCCACAATCTGAGAAATGCATCATTCCCTTTTCATTGAGATGAGACAAGCTTCAGGCAGCAAGATGTGCAGTTGTAAAAAAAAAGTATGAATAATTATCTGTTTTGTTTATCCTTTGCATATGCTAATAGCTTCCCATGTACTTCCAGTTTTTTCTCCTCTTTCTGTGAGGGACAACTAATGCTCCATTCAAAAATATGCTGACTTCATTTTGCTTCTCAGGTGGTCCTGGAGAGGGAAAGCTATTCCCAGGTGACCAGATTTTACAAATTAACGACATGCCTCTGGATACAATTTCCCAGGAACGTATCGATAACATTATTAGGTGAGGACCCTTTTAGCGCATTCACTGAATGTAAAGTTTTAATAGATACCACCAGCTAATCATTAATGGCCAGAGTCGTAGGTAGACAGGATAGTGAAGAAGATGTTATGGTTTCCTTTATTGTTCAATGCATTGAACATAGGAGTTGGGATGTCATGTTGTGGATATACAGGACATTGGTTAACTCACTTTTGGAATATTACGTGCAATTCTGGTCTCCTTCCTATCGGAAGGATGTTATGAAACTTGAAAGGTTTCAGAAAAGATTTATAAGGATGTTGCCAGGGTTGGAGGATTTGAGCAATGGTTGACCAAGCTGGGGCTGTTTTCTCTGGAGCTTCAGAGGCTGAGGGGTGACCTTATAGATGTTTATAAAATCATGAGAGGCCTGGTTGGGGTAAATAGCCAATGACTTTTCCCTGGAGTGGGGGAGTCCAGAACCAGAGGGCATAGGTTTGGGGTGAGAGGGGAAAGATATAACAGGGTCCCAAGGGCCTTTTCACGCAGAGGGTGTTGCATGTATGGAATGAGCTGCCAGAGGAAGTGGTGGAGGCTGGTACAATTGTAACATTTAAAAGGCATCTGAGTAGGAAGGGTTGAGAGGGATGTGGGCCAAATGCTGGCAAATGGGACTAGATTAATTTAGGATATCTGTTCGGCATGGATACGTTGGACTGAAGGGTCTGTTTCTGTGCTGTACATCTCTATGACCTTATTTGAGGGCTGTCTTTAAGTCCTTTAATAGGTGAACTTGCTATGAAGTTTGAATTATGAAGTTTTGTGACCTTCAAAGTGCTATATAAATGCAAGTTGTTGGTGGCAAACTCAGAAAATAAAACAAAGCTAAAGTGTAGAAAATTGTTTGCAGTTCTAAAGGGGGATCACCAACAAGACTTAATTGAGTGTTATATGTCTCCTTAGTTCTAGAGCAGCTCACCCAGACATCTTGCACAATAGTGTTCTATAATATAAACCATTACATATATTGAATTACACAAACAGTTGAGTTCTCAGTTACTCACAGAGACAAATATTCTGCTGCACGCACAGTCGACATTTCAATCGAAAATTCCATTACACAGACAGTTGAGTAAGTTTTCACACACAAGTTTGAATATTCCATTACACACCCGGCCAGTTCTCTATTACATGCAAACATAATTGAATACCCCATTTTAAACACATTTGAAAATTCAAATACAAAGACAAACTTGTATGCACAATTGAATGCTTAGATATGTGTTAAGAGTGTGGTGCTGGAAAAGCACAGCAGGTCAAGCAGCATTCGAGGAGCAGGAGAATCGACATTTCAGGCAAAAGCCCTTCAACAGAAACCCTTTATTCCTGATGAACGGCTTTTTCCCGAAACATCAACTCCCCTGCTCCTTGGATGCTGCCGACCTGCTGTGCTTTTCCAGCACCACAGTCTCGACTCTGATCTCCAGCATCTGCAGTCCTCACTTTCTCCTTCTTTGATATGTGCACTGTCAAGTTATACATACAGTCAAAAACTTGGATATACATATAGTCAAATACTCCATATACACACAATCAAGAACTCCATTCCAAGTACTATTGAATGCTCCGTTGTGTACCCTACACAAACAACCAGTACCCCATTACACATACAGCCAATTTCTCCATAAATACAGACAGTTGAACACTATTATCCACACAGTAGAGTTCTTGCTTGCTTACCTAAGATGAATTCTCCATTGTATCCATAGTCCCACTATTTATAATTCAGTGTATTCTATCAGAAATGTAGTTAAAGAAAGCATTTTAAGTTAAAGATTGTTCATAAATGATAAACCAAAGCAAGGTGTATGTAGCGTGTGCATTTGTCAAACCCAGAGCCTCTTTTGTTGGAATATATTTCTCCTGTCCAATGCTTGTAGCTCTAGGATTCAGTGCTAAGGTGGTGATCATTACAAAAGAATCTCTCAGTAACTTTACTGAATTTGATTTGCTTCCTGTTAAAGGTGTTATCAAGGGTCTTGGGCTTAAACAGTGTTGTCTGGCTGGATCTTAAGAACTGTTTCGCAGAATATATAGAATGGAGTTCCCACCTGTGTAGAAAACCTCACTGCAATCCCAATTTAAATACATGCCAAACATTGGAGGCAGGGTTTGTAAGAACCAAATATGTAAAACTAAGTATGGTCTGAGTTATGACTTGTACTCTTTTGGATGTATTTCAATCTCCAATGTGTTCATGATCACATCCAGAATGTGTAAGGCTGACGTCTTCATTAGACTTCACTCTGCTTTAATCTGGGCTGTGGGAGACTGCTTATAGGAAGGCATCTTTACCCTTTGTATCTGAACTCTGGACTTACACTGGAGCTTTAGTGCGATTGTTTACCAGAAATGTTTCTGATGCTGATGTCTTTGTGAAAACATTGGTTACTATGAGGGACTCTCCTTCTCAACCTTTCCCCTTGTCTGAGGTCCAAGTTAAACCACTACCATTACAGAAAGCCCTAATAGAGCCAGAGAGCCATGGAGATGTACAGCACAGAAACAGACCCTTCTCCAACTCATCCATGCTGATCAGATATCCTAACCTAATCTAGTACCATTTGCCAGCGCTTAGCCCTATATCTCTCTGAACCCTTCCTATTCATATACCTATCCAGATGCCTTTGAAATGTTGTAATTGTACCAGCCTCCACCACTTCCTCTGACAGCTCATTCCATACATTCACCACCCTCTGCATGAACACGTTGCTTCTTCAATCCCTTTTATATCTTTCCCCTCTCACTCTAAACTTATGCCCTCTAGTTCTGAACCCCCCCAACAATAGAAAGACTGCATTGTGAATCTTTTTATTTCTTTATTTCTTATTTTCCTAACATATACTGTGTATATCTGTCATGTTCTGTAACTTATTTCTTTATTTTCTCTAATTTTCTACCTGAGATTTATACCTAGGTATTTTGTACTTAAGGTGCCACTGTGTGTTGGTGACATTGTACACTTTTCACTGCACTCCAGTACTTTTGTAACTTGAGCACACGTGACAGGGGTTAGCACTGCTGCCTCACAGCACCAGGGACCTGGGTTCAATTCCCGCCTCAGGTGACTGACTGTGTGGAGTTTGCACGTTCTCCCTGTGTCTGCGTGGGTTTCCTCCGGGTGCTCCGGTTTCCTCCCACAGTCCAAAGATGTGTGCGGGTCAGGTGAATTGGCCATGCTAAATTGCCCATAGTGTTAGGTAAGGGGTATGGGTGGGTTGCGCTTCGGTGGGTCGGTGTGGACTTGTTGGGCCGAAGGGCCTGTTTCCACACTGTAAGTAATCTAATCTAATCTAATCTAATTCTAATTCACCAGTTACCTCTCTTTCTCAAATGAGAGAGCAGTCCCATGGGTCTTGTAAGATCATGGCAATTTTATTTTTAACATTGAACTACAATCTGAGTGAGATAGACGGACTAGATCAGATTGGGATGTCTGGTCAGTGAGGACAAGTTGGACAAAAGGGTCTGGTTCCACGCTGTACAACTCTTATGAGTCTTATGTGTTGCTGTTAAGTTCAAGCCTGTAATCCCGGAAAATAATATTCTGTGCCAGGAGCTTAATTTTGCAGGTTTTAGT
Organism: Hemiscyllium ocellatum; assembly: GCF_020745735.1. Lineage (NCBI taxonomy): Eukaryota > Metazoa > Chordata > Chondrichthyes > Orectolobiformes > Hemiscylliidae > Hemiscyllium > Hemiscyllium ocellatum. The sequence goes on along the minus strand of NC_083411.1, from coordinate 86,180,149 downwards.
CAAGTGTCCTTTTTTTTCTGCATTGGACCCATCTTGCTTTAATATTTGTCAAATTGTTTATTGCAGGGAATATGGTAACACTGTTACAGTGACTGTCCTGCGAAATACCCCTGTAAGTACAATCTTTCGACTTTTAAAAGCAGAGCTTTCCAATGCTACTCATGGTCATCGGTTCGATTCCAGCCTCGGGCGACTGTCTGTGTGAAGTTTCCATATTAAATTACTAAATTGCCCGTAGTGTTCAGGGATGTGTGGGTTAAGTGCATTAGTCAGGGGAAATGTAGAGTTATATGGTAGGGGAATGGGTCTGGGTGGGATACTCTTCAGAGGGTCGGTATGGACCCGTTGGGCCAAATGACCTGTTTCTACACTGTCAGGCTTCTATGGGTTTATTCACAATTCGGTTGCAGTCCAGGAGAGATTCACTCGACGTGATTCAGATTCATTCCCAAATAAATTAGTCTGGCATTTGCAATGGCAATTTGAATGACATGCCTTAGATGGAGAGGCTAGACAGGATGGGCTTGTATCCCATGGAGATTTGAAGACTTATAAGTGAAATAACTAACAGATATAACAAATCTATAGATGGGATGGATGCTGACATTTACAGTGAGCACTTGATCTTGGACACGGGAACAGGAGCAGGCTATTTGGCCTGTTCCTTCAGTCAGCTGTACCTCATCTCTGTCTACTCACTGTCGCTGAGTATTCCAATAAAAATCTATCAAACTTCAATTGACCCTGATTCCTTAGCATTAAGAGAACTAGATGTCTTGAAGTAAGCTTGCAGAAAGCCACCTGACTCAGAACAGGATGGTGCTTTATGTTCAATTAACATTTGATGGGACTTGATGAGACTGTGCACTGCTCCAAGTTTGACACAAATTCAACCAGCTCACGTCAGAAGGGTTTGATTCATGCTTCAGTGGCAATTTGTCTTGTGTGATGTGTTATCAAGCTACATAATCAAAGAAGTTTCCAGGCTTCATGCAGGATACAAACGAAGATTTGATCATTAATCTCAGCATATCCTAAAGTGGAGCAGCACCCATCAACTAGACCTCCAGCTCTCTCTATCTAGTTAGAAGTACATGCTATTACGGGGATATTGGATGAGCTTCAGTGCAAGACTGAGGCAAGCACTAGACTTATAGAGTTGAATTATTAAACCGAGATGCCATGTCCTCTTTCAAATGGGTACAAAAGGTCACGTGGCACAATTTGAATGGTTTATTGCAAAGGGAATTAACTGCAAGAGTAGGGAGATTATACATTAATTTTACAGGGCTTTGGGGAGACCACATCTGAAGTACTGTATACAGTATTGGTCACTGTACTTATGGAAGGATGTTAACGCATCGGAAGCCGTTCAGAGAAGGAATACCTGGAATAAGTGGATTGCCTTAGATGGAGAGGCTAGATAGGATGGGCTTGTATCCCGTGGAGTTTTGAAGAGTTATAAGTGAAATAACTAAAACATCTAAGATCTCAAGGGGTCTTGAACGGGTGAATGCTGAAAAAATTCAGGTTTCCTCTGTGAGAGAATCTGAGAACTGGAGATCATTATTTTAAAATGGGGGTCACCCATTTAAAACAAAGATGAGGAAACCCTTTTTCTCTCAAAGGGTTGTGGGCCTTTAGAATTTCCTTCCTCACGAGGTAGTGGATGCAGAGTATTTAAATATTTTTTAAGGCAGAGATAGACAGATTCTTGATGACTGAGAAGTTGAAAGATTATCAGGGAGATACAGGAATGTAGAGTTGAAGTTAAAATCAAGAGGAGGCATGATGGCTCAGTGGTTAGCAGTGCTGCCTCACAGGGCCAGGAACCTGGGTTCAAATCCAACCTTGGGTGACCATGTGGAGTGTGCACAATCTCCCTGTGTCTGTGTGGGTTTCCTCCTGGTGCTCCGGTTTTCTCCCACAGTCCAAAGATGTGTAGGTCAGGTGAATTGGTAGTGCTAAATTACCCATTGTATTCAGGGGTGTGTAGGTTAGGTGAATTGGTAGTGCTAAATTGCCCATTGTATTCAGGAGTGTGTAGGTTAGGTGAATTAGTCAGGGGTTACTGTTGGAGAATGGGTCTGGGTGAGTTACACTTTGGAGGGTTGGTGGGTGGACTTGTTGGGCTGAAGGGTCTGGATCCTACAATAAAATCAGAACAGCCGTGATTTTATTGAAGAGCGAAGTAGGTTATAGGCCTACTCTCTTGATCCTTGTTTGTATGTTCATATTTTAGGTTACAATCAAACTTTTGGAACTCAGAACATCAGTGCAGGGCTTTCCCAATTGCCACACATTGTCAACACAAAACGCCAAAGCTGTTGTTTAAGTGCCATGGTTTCTGTTTGTATACAGGGGCCCAAGTCATCATTTATTACTGAAGAGAAGCGAGCCAGATTGAAAAACAACCCAGTCAAAGTACACTTTGCTGAGGAAGTGATCGTCAATGGCGAAGTACAGGTTTGTGCCTTCCACAAGCATTTAGCCCACTGACTAGTTCAGCCAGATTATAATTAATCTGATTTGCTCCCAGTATGTTCTGGACTGGGTAACTTGTATTTTTCTATAAAACACTAGGTGCCTTATTGGTTTTATGCTTCCTGAGGGCCTGAATAATGTTGATTGTGGCGAGCGTTGGTGAAACCTGAGTCCCATACTAGTATTTTAGAATTAAACAAAGCTAATTACATAGGGAAATCGACAGATTTGGCCCAGTGGGCCATGCGGAAAGACTAAAATGTAGGACTATTGATGAACCTTAAAGGAGATATTTAATTCCTCCAACTAAAATATATTTAGAAAGGAAGAAAAGAATATCAGAGGGATAAATGCATCCATAGCTAACTAAGGAAGTTAAAGATAACATAAGGGCAAAAACTAAGGCATGCCATATTGCAAAGAGCAGTGGCAGGCTGGAGGATTGGGAAACTTTTAAAGACCAGCAAAGGGTGATTCAAAAGTAATAAAAAGAATGAAGGTTAATTATGAAAGAAAACTAGCTCAAAATATAAAAACAGACAACAAATAATTTTATCAGTATATAAAAAGGAGAGTAGCTAAGATGAATGTTGGCCCTTTCGAGGTCGAGGAATTAATAGTGGGGAGCACAGAAATGGCAGAGACTCGAAATCAATATTTTACCTCAGTTTGCACAGTGGAAGACACTGAAACCATCCCAATTGTAACAGGTAATGCAGAGATGATAGAAAAGGTAGAATTTGTAGCAATCACCATCAATAGGGAGAAAATTCTGAGCAAAGTATTGGGATTAAAGGCAGACAAGTTCCCAGGATCTGATGACCTATACCCTATAGTCTTAAAGGAAGTGACAGCGGGGATAGTGGATACATTAATTATAGTATTCCAAAATGTCCTGGAATCTGGAAAGGTTCTAGTGGTTGGAAAATTGCTAATGGAAGACAATAGTTCAAAACGGGAGGGAAATAGAAAGTAGGAAACCACAGAATGGTTAGTTTATTGTCTGTCATTGGGAAATGGTTTGAATTCATTATTAAGTAGCATTACATTTATAAAGTTAAAACAACCTACCACAGTCAGTGTGGTTTGATGAAGAATAATTCATTTTCTTTGTGAAGAGTAATTCATTTAATTTGCTAGAACTCTTTGAAGATGTAACAAGTGAAGTGGGTAATGGGGGTCCTGTATATGTAGTATATCTGGACTTCTGGAAAACATTTGATAAGGTGCCACATATAACTGGTCTGTGGTTTCCTACATCTGCCTCCCTCCAGATAATGTGGAACTGGAAGGAACCTGTGTGTCTTCCCCATCAGGTTATTAAAAACAGTTTGTGCTCCAGACATGTGTGGACTTTGGATCCCCGATACTTCATACCATGGTGCCAACTCTCAGTTATGCCACTACTTTTTTGGATGCCCAGAACAAAATTTAGTGCCCTCCAACTAGCCACGTTTTGAGGCCTTCTTTCACTAATCTGAAGTAACTGTATGTCCTTCATTAGATCTACCAACTCTACTTAGGGCAGCACAGTGGCTCATTGGTTAGCACTGCTGCCTCACAGCACCAAAGTCCCAGGTTTGATTCCAGCCTTGGTCGATTGTCTGTGTGGAGTTTGCATGTTCTCCCCGTGTCTTTGTGGGTTTCCTCCAGGTGCTCCGGTTTCCTCCCACAGTCACAAAGATGTGCAAGTCAGGTGTATTGGCCGTGCTAAATTGCCCATAGTGTTAGTTGCATTAGTCAGAGAGGGATGGGTCTGGGTGAGTTACTCGTTGGAGGGTTGTTGTGGACCGGTTGAGCCAATGGGCCTGTTTCCACACTGTAGGGAATCTAATCTAAACCTAACACCAGGCCCTTAATAAGGCTGGAAATCTGAAACTTTAGGCATAAGAAGCACACTACATTAACCCCACCCTGGATTCCTGATCTTCAGTGTAGTCCCTCCAAACCAGTTGCTATGTTTGGCTTGGTCTCCGGACAAAACATAGAAAACTCCTATGGCTGTGATGGGGTTTTTTTTGGTTGTTTAATCCCAAAGGATTGGCTGAGCTTTTCTGTGGATGTGTGTGTGTGAGTGAACTTTGGAACAAAATGACAGCAAGAAGTTCATGAATACCTGGAGAGATTGGATCTGAAACTTCAGGAGGGATATTGGAGGCAAACTGTACATATCACTAGGCACAGACACACACACACACACACACACACACACACACACGCACACACATATGCACAAACGCAGACGCATACAGACACAGATACAGACACACACACAAGCACACATATGCAGACACACACAAACACAGACACATACAAACACACAGGCAAACACACACAAATGCATGCACACACACAAAGATACACAGAAACATATATATGCATGCACACACACATGCATACGCACAAATACATCCACACCAATATATTTTATATATGCGTACACACAATCTCTCTCTGCTGTCCCTCATTTTAGTATTTGTAACAAAGATAATGAGAAGTCTATTATGTTATTTTGCTTATCTGTTTTCATAAATAATCCTAGAATTTTGCGTTTTATCATTCCCACAGGATAACTCGCTACTCTTAATGCCCGGTATTCTCAAGGTGTATTTGGAAAATGGACAGACCAAAGCCTTTCGATTTGAGAAAAATACAACAGTGAAGGTAATGATGTTCTTTGTTCCTTGCTGTGAATTTTCCCGTTTGTTGATTTTGCTCAGCTTTGAATGTACTATTAATTTTAACCATCTACTGAGGGTGGGGTAGGAGGAAGGGAGATGGTGTTGGGGATAGGCTTGGCGGAGAGGGCAGTAAATGAGTGAAAACTTTTAATTCAGTTGTCAATGGATTAAAGTAGCATTAGTGACAAAGATATAGGAGAGAGATGATGGTGCTTTTTTTCTTTATTTCACTATTTTTGTACTTAAAGTTTGTAACTAGGTAGAACTTTTATAGAATCCCTACAGTGTGGAAACAGGCCCTTTGACCCAACAAGTCCACACTGACCCTCCGAAGAGTATCCCATCCAGACCTATTCCCCTACACTATTACTTTACATTTCCCCTGACTAATCTACACATCCCTGAACACTGTGGGCAATTTAGCATGGACAATTTACCTAACCTGCACATCTTTGGATTGTGGGAGGAAACCAGAGCACCCGGAGGAAATCCACGTCAACACAGGGAGAAGGTGCAAACCCCACACAGACAGTTGCCTGAGGCTGGAATCGAACCCAGTCCCTGGCGCTGTGAGGCAGCAGTGCTAACCACTGAGTCACCGTGCTGCCCCTAACTTTGTACTTAACGTGGTGCCGTGTTTGGCGGCATCGTAACTTGTCACCATACTCCTGTACTTTTATACTTGAGTACACGTGACAATAAAACCTAAAATCTAACTCTGATTTAAAAACCAATTCTAGACCATTCATTCCTGTCTACAAATGTTACTTTCCATTGTCACAATTTTTGTTTATGCTTTATGAACACTAAATGTTGTAAATCAACATTTCCATTCAAGTGCCATAATGTTTTTACAAGCTGCGGCCACTAAGTGATTTCACTCAATATGATTGTAGTAAAGACTCAGGGTTGTTATCTAACCATGGAAGCTGCTATGGGCAATCTAGTATTCATTAAGATAAATAATAGTGAGATTGAATTGGATTTATCATTCTGATAAATGTTAGATTCAGCACCTTACCTTTAAACAGAGGTCTCCTCTGGGAGCACTGGTGAGACATAAACATCCAATAAATGACTGGTTCCAAATTCAAGGAACAGGCTGATTGACTGAAATGAGTTAGATTGTCTTGTCATACAGTCATGGAGTCATGCAGCACGGAAAGACACCCTTCGGTCCAACTCAACCATGCTGACCAGATATCCCAATCTGATCTAGTCCCATTTGCCAACATTTGGCCCATACCCCTCTAATCTCTTCCTATTCATCTACCCATTCACATGCCTTTTAAATGTTGCAATTGTACCAGCCTGCAACACGTCCTCTGGCAGCTCATTCCATACATGCACCAGCCTCTGTGTGAAAAAATTGCCTGTCAGATCCCTGTCAAATCTTTTCCCCTTCACTTTAAACCTATGCCCTCTAATTTTGGATTCCCCTATGCTGGGAAAATGACCTTGACCAGTCATCCTATCCATGCCCCTCCTGATTTCTATAAATCTCTATAAGGTCACCCCTCAGCCTCCGACACTCCAGGGAAAACAGCCCCAGCCTGTTCAGCCTCTCCATATAGCTCAAACCCTCCAACTCTGGCAACATCCTTTTTAACATTTTCTGAACCCTTTCAAGCTTAAGAATGTATTTCTTATAGCAAGGTGACCAGAATTGAATGTAGTATTTTATAAGTTGCTTCACCAGTTTCCTGTACAGTTGCAACATGACCTCTCAATTCCTATATTCAATGCACTGACCAATGCACTGACAAACATGCCAACTGCCTTCTTCACCACCCTGTCTACCTGCAACTCCACTTTCAAGGAACTATGCACTTGCACTCCTAAGTATCTTTGTTCAGTAGCACTCCCCAGGACCTTACCATTAAGTGTATAAGTCCTGCCCTGATTGGCCCTATCAAAATGCAGCACCTCACATTTATCTAAATTAAACTCCATCTGCCATTCCTCGGCCCATTGACCCATCTGATCAAGATCCTATTGTATTCTGAGATAGCCTTCTTCACTATTACTACATCACCAATTTTTGTTTCATTAACATCCCGTTTTGCCCAGTGAAACCTTGTCATTTAATCTCTCCTGCCTTCCATCACAGACCTTTCCTTTTTCTCTTTCCCCACTCACTGCTCTCTGTCTGCAATACTCATTTTGAACCTGTTACATCTCCAACTCTCTCTAATCCTGATATACGCTCTTCATTAATGCTGAAACTTTAATTTTGTTTCTCTCTCCATAGACACAACCTGACCAGTTTATTATTTCCAGCTTTTTCTATTTTTTACTTCAGAGTCTCAGTATTCTGATCTGCCCCTTATATTAACATGATTTTTATTAACAACATCAATGACAACAATCTGCATTTAGAGAGTGTATTTACTCAGGTGTTTCACGGGACATTTATGAAACCAAAATTGACACAAATCATATCAAGAGATACTAGGATAAATAATAAAACTCTTAGTGAAAGCGATGTGTCTTAAAGGAGGTGAAAGGAATGGAAAGGCAGGGAAATGCTGAACTTGGCTATCAGCGATGGAATGTTTAAAGTCAGGGAGTTGAATGAGGCCAGAATTTGAAGAATGTAGATGTCTTGGAGGATGGTAGTAGTGGAGGACACAGAAATAAGGATGGTCAAGAAAATGGAGGGTTTTGAAATGAAGGATTATGGTCAAGTCAATGTACACCAAAGAGACAGAGTTCAGGTGAGCAGGAACCTGTAAGTTAAATGTAGGCAACAGATTTTTGGCTAAGCTATCATCTATGAAGGGTGGGGGATGGGACACCGGGCAGGAATTCGGACCTCAATATAATTAGGTTGCAGTAGAGTGTTTCAGCAATAGATGAGTCGAGGATGGAGTCAGGCAATAGTATTGAGGTGGGATATAGGCAGTCTTAGTGATGATGTGGATTTGTGGTAGGATCTCTGGTCAAATGTGGTTCCCAGGTTGCAAAGTCTGGTTCAGCCTCAGCTAGTTGAGAGCGAGGTGGAATTGGTAACTAGAGAACACAGCAGGACTTGAAGATAATAGCTTTAGTCTTTCTGGTATTCAGTTTGAAGAAATGTTCTCTCATCAGTACTGAATGTGAATCCAAAGTCTGACAGTCTGGAGACATTGGAGGTTGGAATGGAATCATAGTTCAATAATTTCTTTAAGAATTTAATTTGGTTATGAACTGAAAGAGCAAGATTGATTATGCTGTAGCCATCTGGTAATCTGTGAAATGAGCAAACTTTGAGGTACAATACTGACCACGTTTCAGAAGTAGCTCTTTAGCATTAAAGCATGTTGGAACATCTTTTGGTGATAAAAATGTGTTGTCCTAATGCTGTCGATTTCTTTAATGCACATGAACAGTATACAAAAGCAACCGAATCTGCAGAATAGCAAACAAAACATAGAACAAAAATTATTGATGTAGGCTTGTCGGTCAACACTTGATTTTTAATCTGACTTTCAAGGTAATATCCAAAGTCTTGTATTCACTGCGTAATGGATGAAAGCATTTATCCACTAAAGGCCAAATTCTGCAGTGAGGATTGTCAAGATTCATGGATGATAACTGAAATAAGTCAACTCCGAAAATGCTTTTCCATTTTTGCAAGTCAATGTATCCAGCAATTAAAAAAGCTTTCAAAAGCTTTTACACATTGACAGAACAGGACAGACAATAGATGTTGGAAAGGGAAGCAAGAACAACTGCTAATTACAATGGGCTCTGTTCCTGCCAATGGCAGAGGTACTGGGAGATAGGTAACCCCCTCGACCTTTATGTCTGGTCACCAATTAGTTCTAGTCAAGAAAGTCCATGGGCAACCTATTCAATCTGCTGAGGTCTTAAGGAATCAATTATTGGGCACTGATGAGCGTCAAATGACCACCTTCGATGTCTCTCTCTTTACATTCCTGTTGGTGTTGGTTTCCCTGGAAAACCAGGGTGACCTCGCTGCCGGATTGGGAGGGGGGATCTCCAGTTACCCCAAATGGCATATACCTCTAAACTCCCTGACCATCCCCCATTGCCTTCCCACACTGTGACAAGAAGATAAAGAAGACTTGTGTTATTGCAGCTGGATCTCATGATGAGTAGGCCTTGCCTGACTTCAGGACTCAAAGGCTGCTAGCCTCTGATTGGCAGGCAGTTTCTGACAACCCAGGATACTAGCATTGAGCCCAATGAAGGGCCAGGAAACTCGCCCAGGCTTACCAGTCAGCTCTGACTGTCTTCTCAGCCAAGGGCAGGGGTAGATTACTCACCACCGAAAGCCAGTGTGAGAAAAAAGAGGAACTTCATGCCCTCTGAGTCGATATATTAGGCACCAGGATTGTGGATGGTGCATAGGTTTGGACAATTTATAGAGCAAGAGATGTAGTTAGTGGATGGAGGAGGGGGTTTGGACAGCGGGTGGAGAAGGGGTTTGGGAGGGTGGGTGAAGAAGGGTGTTGGGAGGGTGGGTGAAGAAGGGTGTTGGGAGGGTGGGTGATGAATGGGTTTGGGAGAGAGAGTGGACAAGGTGTTTGGGACAGTAGGTGGAGAAGAGGGCTGGGAGAATGGGTGGAGAAGGGGGTTGGGAGAGTGGGTGGGAAAGTGTGCTGGGAGAGTGGGTGAGAAGGGGGCTGGGAGAGTGGGTGGAGATGGGAGCTGGGAGAGTGGGTGGAGAAGGGGCTTTGGGAGAGTGGGTGGAGAAGAGGGTTGGGAGAGTGGGTGGAGAAGGGGGCTGGGAGAATGGATTGGGACGGTGGTTTGGGAGAGTGGAATGTGGACGAGGCTTTGGGAGAGGGTGGAGAAGGGGTTCGAAGAATGGGTGGAGAAGGGGGCTGGGAGAGTGGATGAGGATCAGTGTTTGGGAGTGTGGGTGGAGAAGGGGTTTGAAGAATGGGTGGAGAAGGGAGCTGGGAGAGTGGGTGGAGAAGGGGGCTGGGAGAGTGGATGGGGACGGGGATTTGGGAGAGTGGATCGGGACGGGGGTTTGGGAGAGTGGATCGGGACGGGAGTTTGGGAGAGTGGATGGGGACGGAAGTTTGGGAGAGTGGATGGGAACGGGAGTTTGGGAGAGTGGATGGGAACGGGAGTTTGGGAGAGTGGATGGGAACGGGAGTTTGGGAGAGTGGATGGGAACGGGAGTTTGGGAGAGTGGATGGGGACGGGGGTTTGGGGGAGTGGGTGGAGAAGGGATTCGAAGAATGGGTGGAGAAGGGGGTATGAATGTGGATGGAGGATGAGGTTGGGACACTGGATAGAGCAGGGGGTTCCCACAGCAATGGAGCAGCAGATGTCGACTGTGGATGGAACAGGGACTGCAGACTTGGGCAGTGAGTAAGGCAGGATGTTAGGGATGATTTAACACTTTTTCCTTCATATTTCTGCAGTGCTTATTATCATGTTGCTTCGGAGTCTTCTTAGATCGTAAGAACATAAGGAACAAGTGGAGAAGTAGGCCATTTAGCTCCCTGACTCCTATCCTGCCATTATGCAAGATCATGGCTGATCAGCTCCAGCCCTCAACTCCTGTTTCATGCTCACGTCTTAATATTTTAAATATCTACCTAATGTTTCTTTAAATACTTTCAGGGATCTCAACTCCACAACTCCTTGTGATCGAGAATTCAGATATTCACCTTGCTCCGGGAAAAGAAATTTTTTTCCATGTCATTCTGTAACTATGTCCCCTAGTTTGAGATTCCCCAACAAGTGGAAACCTCTTCTCAACATCCAGCCTTTCACGTTCCCTGAGAATCCTATATGTTTCAATCAGGTCACCCCTCATTTTTCTACACTCGAGTGAATAATGGCCGAACCTATTTAGTCGTTCCTGAGAACTCAACGTCTTCGTCCCAGGAATCAGCCAATAGGAGAGGATTTTAGATTAGATTACTTACAGTGTGGAAACAGGCCCTTCGGCCCAACAAGTCCACACCGACCCACCGAAGCTCAACCCACCCAGACCCATTCCCCTACACCAAACACTACGGGCAATTTAGCATGGTCAATTCACCTAACCTGCACATCTTTGGACTGTGGGAGGAAACCGGAGCACCCGGAGGAACCCCACAGACACAGAGAGAATGTGCAAACTCCACACAGTCAGTCGCCTGAGGCGGGAATTGAATCCAGGTCTCTGGCGCTGTGAGGCAGCTGGGGATAGGTAATACGACCATATATCTTCAACAGGAAATTCAGAAAGGCAATAAGAAATTAATTTTGTTTTCCCTTTCTACTGAAATTTGAAAGGATATCATCCTCACCCTGAAGTCAAAGTTATCCATCCGTTATGTTGAGCATTTTGCTCTGGTTTTGAAGGAAAGATACACTATCAACAAGATCTATATCTTACATGATGATGAACTCATTGAGCAGGTATGTTGGGGTTTCTTTGAACTGTTTATATGAGGGAGTGATATCCTTGAGAGTTTGCAAGCTTTTAAGTAGACAACTAAAGTTACCCACATGTACGTCTACAGAATGAAACCCTTAACCATCCTCTGTATCAGTTCTGAGGAAGGGTCACTGGACCCACCGGGTCACAATAACTCTGATTTCTCTTCACAAATGCTGCCAGACCTGCTGAGCTTTTCCAGCAACTTCTGTTTTTGCCTCTATATCTGTTGGCTTTGTTACCTAACATTGGACTGCTGTCCAAATCTGGCATTTTGAATAGTTTGTTCCATTTGCTGCAGCCTAAAGAAAAGTTCTGTTTTTGGAGACTTTGTAAATGGAATTTGAACAAAGCAGCATCTCTTGGTTTTATCAAATTCTGGTTCAGAAATGCTGATCAATATTACACAACATAGGAGTGAAGAAGATGTCTCTCTGCATTACCTATGGTATTTCCTGGTAATCACTTTTCTGGGAAGGCAAATTGTACGTTCACTTTGGATAAAAAATTGGATTGGATATAGGAGTCAAATAGTCTTCTCACAACAATTCCAGGATATTGGTGAGGTCATACCTAAACGACTGTGTACAGTTTGGGTCCATCTACCAAAGGAAGGATGTAACAGCAAAAGAGGGGCTGTGACCAGTCAGATTGGTTCCTAGAATGAGGTGGTTGTCTTATGTTGGAAGGTTGAGTAAATGAATTCAGTGTTTCTTGAAGTTCAGAAGAATGCGAGGAGATAGAATGGAAATCCATGGGACTGTTCTTAATGTCCCATATAACATAAAATATGACAGGTAGCTGCCTTCCTGTCCACTCCAACCTGCTCCTGATAAAATGAAGGTACGTGAGTGAGTGCCAACATCAGCAACTGAACTGTATTTTTAAAAGAAATTAACAAGTATTTGGAATTGTTAACTTGATCTAAATATTACATTGGCAATGCCATGATATACTTGGCATGGCTCAGCTCTTTTCTTAAGCAGACTGGTTAAAAGATGGGAGGAAAGAGAGTGGTGGTCCATCCTTCTTCCCCTCGGCTGTCACTCCCCACCTTTGTAAGTTCCCACATGGCTGGTGAATCTCGCACATAGGGTCACTCACACTCTCAGAATGAGATGCTGCCCAAGTAGAACCGGGATGGAGAGTTGAGTTGTGAATCTTTGGAAAACTGTATTTTGGAGAGCTGAGGATGGTCTGACATTGAGCCTATTCAAGGTAAAGGGTGGCAGATTTTTGTGTTCTAAAAGAACAAAGGGATATGGAGATAGTATAGGAAGGTGAAGTTAAGGTACATGTTAATTATACTTTTGTTGAATGGTGGAGCAAATGGCCTGCCCCAGTTCCTAATGCTTATATTTCATCTGTTCAACTGCAAAATGTATGTAAAAATTGATTCAGCATGGAAATAACAAGTTTTATTGAGACTGCTAAAAATAGCATTGCATTGCAAGTAATTAAAGAACTTGGGGATTGGGCCTCTATTTAACAAAAGGAAGCCTGGGCTGATATCAACAAATTTATCCAGAGAAGCCCCCCTCCTCTGTATCACAACACCTCCCAGTGCGAAATGCTTCTTGTGAAAACATAAGCTTAAAGAAATTTTTTTGTTGATTATTTCCACAGTGTGACAATAAGAAGGTAATTCCTGATATAAATGTTTTCTACCTTGTCACAGGTGGTCCAGAAGCGAGAGCCCCGTGATTATAGGTGTCTCTTCAGGGTTTGTTTCCTGCCAAGAGATCCACTTGTACTTTTACAAGATGATCCAGTTACTTTTGAATACCTCTACTCACAGGTATCTATTTGACATGAAGGATCATGGTAAGCCCCTTATAACAATCATGACTGACCACACCAAAAAAGGTTCTGTTTCCCAAGAGCGATAAAGCCGGAGGACGTATTCTGCGCTTAAAGTGGAATATATTCAAAACTAATACGCTGAAGTACATTAGGGAAGATTATGACCTCGTGCTAATATCACTGGACTATTAATCCAGAGACCCAGCTAATGTTTTAGGAGCCTCGGAACAAATCCTGCCACTGCAGATGGTGGAATTTGAATTATCTGGAATTAAGGGTCAAATGTTGATTGTTGGGAAAAACTCATCCAGTTCACTAAAATCCTTCAGGGAAGGAAACTACATACATGTGACCCAGACCCACAGCAATGTGGTTGACTCTGAAACCACCCTCTGGGTAATTAAGGGATGTGGTCAGTGATACCCTCATCCCCTAAATGAATTTTAAAAATATTTCGATGAGGACATTGGGGAACATACCTCTAAGGGAATGGAATAAATCAGCTTGGGCGATTCACACAAAAATTAAATAGATTACTTTCAGACAATAGCAATTTTGGATAAGTCATATAAACATGACATTTGATAAGTGTGGCTGCTCTAGGAGAAATGGGTGACTTTGGATCTGCCAAAATCCCCACCTCCAGTGGTTTTGCACACCTGTCTGCATCTGTTGTAGATTAATAGTTAGGGATGAATGACCGTGATTAGTTAATAGTAATATTATCATTGTACAATTAATATAGCAAGATTGCAGATGGTGAACTAGATGGACTTCATTTTCATACATCCAGCAATTTCGGTATTTGTGAGATGTTCTGTATTCATGGTTAAAATTATAGTTGACATGTGGGGATTGGCAATTTGAGTTTTGTAGCAGCTAGAGAAAGTGAGGTGGTTCTCTGCAGAGCAGAGAAAATTAAGGGGAGATTTAATACGGGTGTCTATAAATACAAGCGGCTTTGACTGAGTAAATGAAAAGAAACTGTTTTCATTATTTTCACTTTGGTTCCTAACCTGAAGGCACTGGTTTAAGGTCAAAGAACAGTGGGCAGATGAGCAATGCTCCCTCTCAGAGGTCCTGTAGATTTCAATGACTTCCGGTTCTGGAAGATCCTGCAGGAATTTCAGGATTCCATGCAGCAGAAAAATAATTTATGAGAAAGGAGGTGAAAGTTTATATTCAGTGTGTTATAATCTGAAATTCACTGCCTGAAAAAGAATGGTGGATGTAGGTTTGACAGTAAGATTTGTTTAGTGTTTGTAGATAATTTCTGCTCAACCTGTTAAATTAATTAAATTAATTCATGGGATCAGGGCATCACTGACTAGGCTAACATTTGTTACCCATTCCGAATTGTCCAGATGGCAGTTAAAAGTCAAACCACATTGCTGTGGGTCTGGAGTCACATGTAGGCCAGATGGTAAGGATGGCAGACTCCTTCCCTAAGGAATGTTTGTGACCTAGATGAGTTTTTCACCAACAATGGTTCACTGTTATCATTAGACTTTTAATTCCAGATTTTTATTGAATTCCAGTTTCCAGAATCTACCATGGTGGGATTCAAACCCAGGTCCCCAGAACATTACCTGGGTCTCTGGGTTAAGAGTCCAGTTGTACCACTAAATGATCACCCTCCTTCAGAGCTCAAAGGTGTTTTTACACACCTCTGGAGCAGATGGGACTTACAGCCAAAACTCCTAGCTCAAAGGTAGGGACATTGCCACTGTACCACAGAGCCTTTGATTAGTTTTGGATACGTAGTTGTAAAGAAAATATGTAGAGCTACAAGGAAAGAACTAGGGTGTTGGTTTAACTGGACAGATCGTTCAAAGAACCAGCAGCAACACAATAAACTTGCGAAGCCAAGACACACAAAGCTATGGACCAAGTGCTGGAAAAGGGTTTTTTGACAAGCGCATACTTGATGGACCAAGGGGCATTTTTCTGTTGCATAGTTTTATTCTATTCTGTAATTTTGTGAAAGCATTTGTAAGTGGTGGCAATTTGTGTGGATATTTTCTAGATTGCTGTGTGATGCCTTTAGTAATCTCTTTTACAGAGTTGCAATGATGTGCTGCTGGAGAGGTTTGCGATGGAGATGAAATACAGCACTGCTATCCATCTCGCAGCACTGCAAATTCAGGAATGCATCCTCAGCTCCAACCATTCTGAGAAAGTCTCCATGAAGTACATTGAGTGAGTCAATACATTGGGCAGATTGAACTGGGCAATGCTTCAGCTGCACCTCACACCACACTATGTTCATACATCACTATATGGACTTCTTGATAGCAAGACCCCTGTTTCATAAGCCATCACATCAGTCAGACACTTTCTTAGTGAGCTGCTTAATTGGCAAATCTTCCCATTAGTGTGATCCTTCATTAGCTAGTCTTCCTTTTATTGAAACTCCTTATTAACGAGATTCTTTATTAGTCAGTTTCCTTGTTAATAAGATTCCTAGCAAGTGAGACGTTTGTTTGGAGGAACTTGCTGTTAGTGAGGCATTGTTTGCATGAGTTTAGCAACTAGACCCTTCATTAAGGACACTCCTCATTGACAGCACTCAGTGTTTGTGAAACTCCAGGCTAGAGGAACTTCTCAGTTATGAGTTACTTCACTAACATGTCATAGAATTACCCCTTTAAGTGGAATTAATCTTAGATTCTTATTTTTAGTCCTCTACTTGAAGACTAACTCCTTGGCACTTCGTAATTCTTTAAATTTCATCCAGACCCGATTTTAAATTGGGATAGGAATGGAAGTCAACTTAGCATCAATCTCTACTGACACAAAAACAGGCCCAGACACCTTTCACTCCCAGACCCTGTCAGTGTGACCTCAATAGCTGTAACAGCAGTCCACTGATAGAGTCATAGAGATGTACAGCATGCAAACGGACCTTTGGTCCAACCCGTCCATGCCGACCCGATGTCCTAACTTAATCTAGTCCCATTTGCCAGCACTTGGCCCATATCACTGTAAACTCTTCTTTTTGATATACCCTTCCAGATGCCTTTTAAATGTTGTAATTGTACCAGCCTCCACCACTTCCTCTGGCAGCTCATTCCCTACACGCACCACCCTTTGTGTGAAAAAGTTTCCCCTCAGGTCCCTTTCAAATGTTTCCCCTCTCACCCTTTGGTTCTGGACTCCCGCACCCAGAGAAATCACTTTGTCCATTTACCCAATCCGTGCCCCTCATGATTTTCTAAACCTCTATAAGGTCACCCCTCAGCCTCCGACGCTCCAGGGAAATCAGCCCCAGCCTATTCAACCTCTCCCTATAACTCATACCCTCCAACCCTGGCAACATCCTTGTAAATCTTTTCTGAAGCCTTTCAGGTTTCACAACTAGGAAGCAGAAGTGCAGTACTTGGTATATTCTTCCTGAGAAAACAAGAATTTTTTTTAAAAATCCAACATGCATTGAATATTTCTAGCCAATATTTATTGCTCATCAAAATCAGGTTTTCAGTTCACATTGCTGTGTGTCAGCTATTGCTGTGTACAAATTAACTGCAATGTTTCTTTTATCATGACAGTGACCATATTTTAAAAGTACTTTATTAGCAATAAAGCACTTTGGGTCGTCCCAAGGTTCTGAATCATATACAGGGATCCCTGATTTACAAACGTCCAACTTAAGAATGCTCATGCAGATCATTCTGCTAAAGCGTGCATTTTGTTAATGTGAATTCACTCTAACATAATTGACGAATTGGGGACACTGTTTCTATAGTGTGAACTTTTGTGTATAACACGACCATGGCCCCATTAGTTTAAATAGTGCTGCTATTACGTGATTTTCTTATAACACAGGTTTGCACGAGAACAGAACAATAGCGTTATAGCAGAACTGACTGTACTTATGAATGTGTTCCATTACATGTTCATAACTTTAACAACCAGATATCCAAACATTTCCTGTACTTATGAATAGCTGCTTTCCATTGTCGTGTATTGTGTGCTGCCATGTGTACAAACCAACTTGTGAACAAACTCCAGAATGGAACCCATTTGCAAACCAGACACTCCCTGTATTGGAAATCACTATGGCAACGGTCACAATGTAGTTGCAGCTTCAGATCACCAGATGGCTCTATGAGGTAGGGTTCTTTGTTCCAACTCCACCATCATTGTGCATAAGCTGCAACTATTAATTAATTGAACATGGGATTTTAAAACAAAATCACTCATAAATCATGGGTGATGCTGGCTGGCCCAGCTTTTCTTGCTCATCCCTTGTTGCCCTTGAGAAGGTGGTGGTGAGTTGCCATCTTGAACTGCTGCAGTCCACGTACTGTGGATTGACCCACAATGCCCTTAGAGTTGGAATTGCAGGATTTTGACCCAGTGACATTGAAGAAATGGCAATAGATTTCCAAGTCAGAATGGTAAATGGTTTGGAGGGATAGTTTCCAATGTCACAAATATCATAGCTCTTCTGGGAGTCAGTACAGACACAATGGGTAAAATAGCCTTTTTCTGTACTGTACAATTCTATAATTGGGGTGAAATAGTTTTAAATGCAACCTTATTATTTTCAGGATGAATTGGGGAATTGAGAATTTTGTCTCATCAACTGTACTTGATAACATGAAAGGGAAAGATATCAGAAAGGCCATTAACTATCACCTTAAGAACAATCATAGCTTGATTGCACCAGGACAAAAGGTAATTCTTTATAACTGGCTATCCAGAGGTAAAAGTGAGTTTTTTTTAAAAAATCAATCTTTACTGCTTTCCACCCAATCACAGATGCTCTTTCTGCACGTACTCTTGAGTTTTTTTATGCCTTGTTTAAATACTGTGACATCTCAAAGTGCTCTCAGTTCTGACAAAGCATTCCCCATGTTAACTGTTTTCCTCCCTCCAATCATGCTACCCGACTTGCTGAATATTTCCAACTTTTTCAGGTATCTATTTCAGATTTACAGCTTTCTTGGTCGTTTTGCTGTTTTATAAAGTTGTGCTGTTGCATAAGCCATGACTCAATGTGTAGCGCACTTGCCGTTTGGTCAAAACATTGTGGATCAGGTCCAATTCTGGAGACTTGAGAACAAGTAACTTGGTTGATGTTGCAGTGCAATAATGAGGGCATGCTGAAGTGCTTAAGGTGCCATCTGTTGAATGAGTCATTAAACCAAGGTCCCTTCCTGCTCTCCAGAGATTTCATAGAATAGAATCCCTCCAGTGTGGAAACAGGCCATTTGGCCCAACAAGTCCACACTGTCCCTCCGAAGTGTAACCCACCCTGACCCATTCCCCTATCCACGACTCTACATGTACCCCTGATTAATGCACCTAACCTACACATCCCTGAATAATATAGGCAATTTAGCGTGGCCAATGTACCTAACCTGCACATCTTTAGATTGTGGGAGGAAACTGGAGGAAACTCGTGCAGACACGGGGGAACATGCAAACGCCAGACAGACAGTCCCCCGAGGCTGGAATTGATTCCAGGTCCCTGGCACTGTGAGGCAGCAGTGCTAACCACTGATCCAAGAGCACAGGAGTATTTCAAAGACTTGGACAGTTCTTCTTGTGTCCAAGAGAATCGATAGCTCTCAATTAAGAGAACAAGCAAAATAATTATCGTTCATTTACACATTACGATTATGGAATCTTTTTACTGCACTGTGTACAATACTGATCACCATATGTATGGAAGGATATTAATGCATTGTGATTGGTGCGGGGCTTTACTAAACTGGACCTGTATAGGAGTTTAGATGAGTCAGAGGTGACTTCATTGAAACATGTAGGAACATGTGAAGAGGTTATTATCCCACGTATAAAAGTTTCTAGTTTTATATTGAAGGGAAAATATTTCCCTTTACACTTTAATACTGTTGCTAAAGCAGGGCGGTGTAAAGTGTGAATGTTCTTTGCCTTCTAAGGATCAGTGAAATATTTATTTGTTACTTATTAAAGCCTCTTAAATATGTGTCTGAGTGACATTCCAGATCAAATCTGTATTCGTGAAGTATTAAAGGAGGAGAAAACAAACTTTTGCTGTTTTCTATGTTTCCATCTCCTGATGCTGTTAGCTCATTCCGAGTGTTTGGTTTTGCTGCCATTATTCGTTCCTTGGTGATTTGTCCAAGTGGCCTTTCCTCATATGGGAACCTGGTCGTGAAAGGTTGCTGTATTCAACTGTAGAGGGCATCACAATGAAGCCCTGTCATACCCAGAGAAAAAAACCCCATAAAACCGGCAGATGACACATACTGGTCTGCCCCTCTTGTAATCAAGCTTCATCAAGGGCCGAAGGGCCTGTTCTGCGCTGTATTGAAATTAAGCTTCATTGTGTCCAAGGATCACAATTCTTTTTAAACTCGCTATTTTCTCCATTTGTCTCCACCTTAAATCCAGCCTGAGTTAATGGCCATCATCTGAAGGGCAAAATCTGAACTTTTATCCCTTAACCCTAGGTCATTGAGGCCTATTTAAAGGAATGAAAGACGTGTACCTAACAATATTCTTTTTCACAAAAGAAGTCACAAATACTTCAGACCAAGTGACCCTGTTTTGAAATGTTGTCATTGATATAGGACAGGAATCCTAGCAAACAATTTCCACAAGACAGGCTCCCACAAACAACAACACGATAACTAACCAAGGTACCTTGATCAAATGTTGGCTGAGTGGTAAATATTGGCCACTACTGTACTTACCATGGAATCTTGTTTAATTCTCTTTGTGGAATATCTCACATCTCAATCAAAGAATGGCAACTTTGTCCCTGAAGAACATTAATGAAGTTTTCCCAACAATTGGCAATAGATTTATGATCATCACTAGACTCTTTAATTCCAGATATTTATTGAATTAAAACTTCACCATTTTCCATGGCAGGATTCAAACGGTTCACAGGGCATTATCTGGGTCTCTGGATTAACAAAACAGCAATAACAGCATTAGACTATCACCTCCTCTATCAGTCAGCCAATCATTAATGCGTGCCTGTAAAGTGCCTCTCATCCTAAGTGCTTCAAGTTAATCTTAGCACCAGTGCAGAATTATCCTTTATCTTGAATCACCCTTCGATTTTTTTTATCCATATACTGCATTTTAATAACACTTTTACAATCCCTCTATGGTCTCATACATCTCTAGGAAACTTTTCCTCCTTGACCTACAAGTCCATATCCTTTTAACCTCATCATGTGTTTGCCTTTTCTGCTGCTGTATTCCTCAATAAGAGACTTCAGTTGTGTATTTTCCTCCACTGCTTCTGCCTCTCTTTAGACATCCTCCTACTCAGCTGTGAAGTGATGTAGGAAATTCCACTGTAACCAGCACTATTAAGTTGAAGCTTGTTTGTAAAGAGTGCTTTAAACAAAATTGCTTTTTTGGGAAATGCAGTTTCAAAGCTGCATATTTTATAATTAGGTCATAAGTTTTAATTAAAGCTTCTCATATTGTAAGCCCAGTTAAGCATTTCAATATTTTTGTGTATGAAAGATTAAAGTTGATCAGCCCCTGAAATTGCTCATCATTATCTATCAGCCACTTTGTGATCCCCAGCGTTAACTGCAGACGTTCAGGACATTACATTTTAGGGAGGAAAACCAATTGTTCACAATATAAAGAATATCTTTGATAAATTGAGCTTCATGAATATACATCGATTATTTGATATTAAAACTCTTTTTTTTTGTAAAGCAGTTATTTAAATCCATGCAGCAAAGATAAAAGATAAAATGTATTCATCACATGGATTTTCCATTAATTTCTTTAAAATCAGAGGAAGTGTGCCTTGTTGTTTTATGGTAATAAACTCAACTGGATTAATTTGTTAAATAATGAAGTCATGGAATCAAAATGTGAAGATGGCAAATTAAATAGACGTCTGAAAATTTAGAACTATAATTATGTCTGGGAAGGAAATGCTGAAAATCATGGTATATGCATTGAAGGAGAGAGTTATTGTAGGGTCTTTATAAACATGCAAGATTGAGTTTAAAGAGGATGTAACCACAGGGCCATACCTGCTGCCAATGCATAACCTGATTTGCTGATAGGTGTTTTCTGTCATTGTACTGAATCACTAGTTGGAAAATTCCAGGCGGGATTCCCATTATTTTCCATTGAAAGTCTTTGACCATTTTTGATCAATGTTGCCACATGTGCAACGCTGTTGGGGACATCTTTTCATGAAAATAACTTTTCATGCCAGTATATTAAAATACACTCATTCTGTTTGAAGCATCTGATATCCACGGCACAAGTCCGGCTGAATTACCTGAACATACTGAGTGATCTTCGAGCATATGGAGGGAAAACCTTTAACGCAACCCTTCTGGTACGTAGGGAGAAACAGAAACTGGCTCATTTTTTTAAACTAGACTTTTTTGTCATCTTTAATAAGTTTCTAATGAAATGCAACTTCTTCAGCTGCAGGACAGCGAATCATTTATCACATTGTTGGTCGGAGCCAAATATGGTATCAGCGAAGTTGTTAACAGCAAACTCAATATTATAAACCAGTTAACAGACTTCAACAACATCCAGAAGTTGGAATTGACCTTTGAGTATGAGAAGATCAGCGTGGTGAACATCTACCTGGTGGATGTGAAGGTAAAGGCTATTGATGCTAACTGCTTGCTTGAACAAGGACTTAGTACATTTTCTGATACGGGTGTTGTCTGGTCAAATCCTTGCTGCTGTGACCTGTGCTGCAGTAATATTTGTTCAGCAATTATTCCTATCCTCAGTTTGCTAATGTTTTGCAATCAAGTTACTTGCAGGTGACTCTTACCTTTGCTCATTGTCAATCAGACAGCAGATGGCTTTACTACGTAGCCGCACTGGCACGTCCGTGATCCCAACATCAAGAGACCTGACTGCAATTTAACTCGGCCCTGAGCTAGGGAGGTCTCTGCATATTTCCAGCCAGGCCAGGCCAATCTGATCAAGCCCAGAAAGTGAAGTGAAGGAAAGGGAGGAGGTACTAAGGACATTTACCAAGGAAAGGCGGGATTTCTGCCTGTCTGCCAGCCCATCTTGCCTGTTTTCCCAGAATGCCAGTGACACTAATCTGCTGACACCGGAGTAATTTCCAAAGGCAGCAGTAACTAGGCCACTGCAGACCAGTGGAAGGCAGGCTCTTCGAGTCATAATTCCTGCCTCTCCAATTACAAATTAATTCTGTTCCTCTGAATCATTCAAGCAATTTCTCCAGCACGAGGTTAGACTGACTGGCTTCTAGCTCCTGGTTTATCCTTTGCTCCTTTTTGAATAACAATACTACATTGGCTGTCCTCAAGTCCTCTAACTCTTCTCCTGGGCCAGACAGGTATAGAAAATTATTGCAACATCCCTGATTTCGCCCCTTGCCTCACTCACCAACCTGGAATATACTTCATCCAGCCCTGGACATTTATCGAATTCTAAGCCAGACCACTCAGAGCTCTCTCTGTCAATGATAATTTATTTAATTGTATCACAGACCTTCTCCCTGATTTCTGTATGCATATTGTCCATTTCACAAGTGAGTACTGTCTGAAAGTATTCTTTTGGAATCCTACCTACATCCTCTGACTCCCTGCCTTACTCTGTGGTCCCAATGGCACGACTCTTTTACTCTAACTGTAAACCAGTTTAGGATTTCCTTCTATTTTAATTGTTAGTATCCCTTCATGTCACCAATTTTGGTCTCCTATTCTCCATTTTAAGTTCCCTCTTGAACATTCAGTACTCCTCTAGGATTTCAGCTGTTTTCAGTCCTGGATATCTGCCATAAGTATCTCTTTATTCTCTAAATCCATTGCTGTGTATCCTTAGATATCCAGTGCTCACAGGATTTAATGGTCCCACCCCTTCCTTTATTGGAACACGGTGGCCCTGTACTCTCCATAATTCCTTCTTGAATGCGCCCCATTTTTCTGTGACAAATTTGCCTGAAAGTTATAAGAAATTGTTGCATTTAAATATTAATGATTAATTGAACTCATCCCACTCCTACATTGGAACAGTGACTGTATCTGAAAAGTAATCCGTGTTTGTAAAGTGATGTCTAGTGGCTCTGAAATATGCTATATAAATGCAAAGTTTCCGTTCGGGAAGTTGGCAATAGTTAGTACTTGACAACACCAAGACATTTTTAATGATGAAGTTTAGGTTTTCATAATACAATCCACCTCTCCCATTCAGAAGAGGAATAAATCAAACCCCAGATATTATTCCAAATTGTAATAAATGTTGTTAGAAATTTGCAACGTTTTACATTTGCTTTCACTTCTCCTTTCTCTCTTTTTTTTGTCTGTATCCAAACAATTTTTCTTATTCTTTGTTTCTCTTTCTGAGCCCAATTTGACTAATTCACCTGCCTGCTCTATTGTCCCTGCTTCTTTCTCAATCCTTGAATTTCGTGGTTAAAGAAATAGATTGTTTTATCCAGTATTTGCCCAGATCTCAGATTCCCTGTTGCCCTCACTTATCAACTCGCAATTTCAGCATTGTACAACATTTTCATGCTATAGATGAAGGAAAACAAATGAGGGAAGACACTGCACCCAGCAAATTCAAGGAAGCTAACGCTGAGCAAAATCTTTAAAATGAGTGAGCTGATATCATTTTCAGGTTAGGTCTGTTAGTGGAAAAGTTTAATTACTGACTCTGTTTTTATTTACAGTCTCTGACGTTGGTACTGGAAACTCGTCATGCTAAAGACCTTGTGTGTTTGATTGCTGGATATCATAGGCTATATGTGAACTCAACAGACTCCATATTCATCTGGCCTGGCAACTATCAAAGTCAGACAACTGAAGAAGGTAATACATCAGTCGTTTTTTTTTTAAATAAGAATCCCAGTTTTATTCCTGCCATACTTTTGCCCAAGAAACACAGAGAGTGATAGATGCCTGGAATGCAGAGGTAGTAGAGACAGGCACGGTAGATTAATTTAAGGTGCATCTGGACAGATGTATGAGTAGGTGGGGAGCAGAGGGATATAGATGCTTAGGAATTGGGCGATAGATTTAGACAGTGGATTTGGATCGGCTCAGGCTTAGAGGGCCGAAGGGCCTGTTCCTGGGCTGTAAGTTTTCTTTGATCTTTGAAAGCAAACTTCCAAATGTGAATTTTGTTTCTATTGTCACTACCCCCAGGCAGAACTGTGTTTTCTCTGCCATTTGTTAACATTCCAAATCCGATAAGGATGTTCTGAATACTGATTGAATCCTTGGTTAATGTCAGCTTTTGTTAAGTGGCAACCTTTACATCCTGTGTGAAAGTTGCAGTTTCAAGTAACACTTGAAGACTCTCTCACTGACTGGATGCTGAACATTAAGACTTGGGAAAGCTTAGATAATTCTGTCTACTATTTGGAAAAAAGGGAAGGGGTTTCTCCTGGCATCTTGGTCTGTTGTACCAGACTTGGTGTAGTGCAACGTGACAAGATTAATTATTGGCCACAGAGAAAAGGCATCTCTGGGTAGATTGAATCTCCTATCCAGTTTTAAAGGGAGATGAGTGGGTCTGAGACTAGTATTTTATAATTTAAAAAGGGCAATTATGTATGCTCGAAAACTGCACACCTAAGATGAACTGGGACACTAAGTTCAGGAACAGACTGATATAGAAGTAAAGGTTAGATATTTAAGGGATATTTCAAAATAGGTATATTTAAGAGTAAATATATTCCTACTGTAAAAAAGAAGTTGCAAAGGAAGAACAAACCATCTATGGCCAACTTAAGAATTTAAGGAAGGTACTGAGATTAAGGAAGAAGTATAATATGATTAGCAGATCAGATATTGGAAAGAAGATAAGGAATGGCACAAAAAGATTAATCAAGGGAAAAAAATTAGAGTATGAGAGGATGCTAACTAGAAAAGGAAGAACAGATAATGTGTTTTTACTAGTATTTAGAAAGGAAAAGATTAAGTAAGGTGAGTGGTCCTCCTGATAGTGAGAATGGGGAGAAATTAATATATAATAAATAAATGGCAGTTGAATTAAACAAATATTTGCTTCTGTCTTCACTATAGAAAATACAAAAACACTCTAGTAATAGCTGTAAATCAAAGGGAGAGAGAAACCTGGTGAAATTACAATTAAGAGGGAAGTGCGATGAAGCCAACAGGTAGACCTCTGGGCTGACAGGCTTTCAGGCCCATTTGGACTTCATCCTGGGTCCTTAAACAGAGGGACCAATGTGAAAGTCGAAGCATTGATGTTGATTTTCCAAAGTTTCATAGATTTGGATAAGGTTCTATTGGATTGAAGTGTAGCAAATGTTATGTCATTATTCAAGAAGGGAGGGAAAGAGGAAACAATTGACTTGTCACAGGGTAGGTGTTAGAATCATTATTGAGGAGCTTATAGCTGGACGCAACTCTAGCTATTTGGGAAGAATCAGCATTTTTCTGTGAAAGGGAAATCGTGCTTAATCAATTTATGTCAATCTTTGAAGGGTTAGTCTATGCTTTGGATAATGGAACCTGTAGAGATACTATACTTGGGTTTTCAGTGGGATTTGATGTGCCACATAAAAGATTATTGCACCAAAAAGGACCCAAATATTAACATATTTGAATTGATAGAAGATTGGCTGGGTTCAAGTCAAATCTGCTCCAGAGATGTGTAATAACATCACTGAGCAGGTTAATTAAAAATATCTCGAAGATTGACTGGCTGACAGAAAGAGAGAATGTGTTTGAAAAAGCTCTCTTTCTGATTGGCAGGATGATGAGTCCCAGAAGAATCTGTGTTGGGGCCTCAGCATTTATAACAATGATTTAGATATGGGGAGGAAAGCCATGGCAGCTAAACTTGCAGATGACTCAAAGATGGGCGAGGAAGTATGTTGTGAAGAGGACATAAGGAGTTTTCAGATGGGTGTCAATCAATTGAATGAGCGCCCAAAAATTAGATTCTAGATTGGAGTGGTGCTGGAAAATCACAGCAGTTCAGGCAGCATCCGAGGAGCAGGAAAATCGACGTTTCGAGCAAAAGCCTGATGAAGGGCTTTTGCTCGAAACATCGATTTTCCTGCTCCTCAGATGCCGCCTGAACTGCTGCGCTTTTCCAGCACCACTCTAATCTAGAATCTGGTTTCCAGCATCTGCAGTCATTGTTTTTCCCCCGCCCAAAAGTTAGGCCAATGTAGTATAATGTGGAAAAATTATTTAGTTTGCAAGCAGATATCTATATGTGATAGTGCATGATTCACAAAATGTTAGTTTGCATGTGCAGCACATAATTATGAAGGCTAATGGAATGTAAACATAAAGGTATTTTGCTTCAATTATCCAGAGAATTGATGACAGTACAGCTCTAATATTTCATGTAGTTTTGGTCTTCTCGATTAAGGAAGACCATAAATGTTTTTAAAACAGTTCAGAGGAGCTTTCTGAGATTGATACCTGGAATGTGCAAGTTGTCTTATGAGAAAAGGTTGGGCAGACTGCCTTGTTTCCTTTGGAGTTTAGAAGTGCAATCCTTGACAAGTTGGAAATGGAAGTGGCCTGTCCTCTTGTGGGTGAATCAAAAATTAGGGGTCACAGTTTTTAAAAGAATACAATCTTTTAGAGCAGAGATGAGTGGGCGGCACGGTGGCACAGTGGTTAGCACTGCTGTCTCACAGCGCCTGAGACCTGGGTTCAATTCCCGACTCAGGCGACTGACTGTGTGGAGTTTGCACGTTCTCCCCGTGTCTGCGTGGGTTTCCTCCAGGTGCTCCGGTTTCCTCCCACAGTCCAAAGATGTGCGGGTCAGGTGAATTGGCCATGCTAAATTGCCCGTAGTGTTAGGTAACGGGTAAATGTAGGAGTATGGGTGGGTTGCGCTTTGGCGGGTCGGTGTGGACTTGTTGGGCCGAAGGGCCTGTTTCCACACTGTAAGTAATCTAATCTTCAGGAGTGTTTTTCTTTCAGATGGTTGTTGGGGGCTGCGGTCATTAAATCCTTTTTAAGGCAAAAGTAGATAAATATTTGTTAAGCAGGAGAATGAAAGGTTATCACATGGAAGTGGGGAAATGGAATTTAAAGCACAAATAGATTAGTTATGGTTGTATTGATTGGCAGAGAAGACTTTATTGTCCAAGTGACTCACATCTGTTCCCAAGTAGTATGTGCTTACATAGTCATAAAGCCCTACTTCTTCTCTTCGCTTTCCGTTCAGTCAATTTCCTGGATGTAAAGGCTCAGTTCCTTTTCTCAGTGTAGATTTCCTGCTATGACATATCATCCGCACAGTCAGTAAAGATAAAAGGCAGCTCACCCACCATCCTCTCAAGGGCAATTGGGGATGGGCAATAAATGTTGGTCATCCAGCAATGTCCTCATCACATGAATTAATGTATGAAAAAACACAGTGTAAAGGACAGGAGGACTCTTCTCTCAGACCCTTTGAGATGTGTGCAGATTATTAGAAATCGAGGTTAACGGACTGTTCAGCTCCTGTGGGTGTTGTACCTAAGGGATGGTAACAATTTTCATGTCCATGCCAATCCTTCCATTAGACTGATCAGTTCTGTGGAGCGTTAGCGAGGTTTGTGATTATTGGCATCACTTTCAGACAGTGACTCTTTGCAATGAAGTTATGATAGAAAATAATCTCATGTCAGTTTAAACACGTTTCCCTCTCAGAATGATATCAGTAGCAGCAATCTGAGAGAGATGAGTGAATCACAGTTGAGACACAACTCACATTTTCCAATGGCATTGCTCACTCTGACTTTATGCCAGTTAGGTGAGTTTCAGTTGCTGATAGGTCTTGTTAAAATTCCAGAATTTAGGAACTTACCTTTTATCATATGTATCCGTAGGATCTAGAAAGTGTTGAAAGCTTATTCAAGAAATGTCTCAATCAGAAATATTGATCAAGAAATAGGATATCAAATTTTATTTACTGTAAAAGTTACTACTTTTCCTTTTAAATCATGAGTAATAGCCTGGCACTGTATTTGAGTGGTGTCCTGAAGCTGAATGAACACGTACAATTGGTATGACTTCAATATTGAAACTTTAACAGTTAAAGG
Source organism: Hemiscyllium ocellatum (assembly GCF_020745735.1). Lineage (NCBI taxonomy): Eukaryota > Metazoa > Chordata > Chondrichthyes > Orectolobiformes > Hemiscylliidae > Hemiscyllium > Hemiscyllium ocellatum. Next base: position 86,151,792 of record NC_083411.1, on the reverse strand, counting down.
CTCCACCCCAGGTATTTCCTTCAACTAACTCCTTGCAGACAGGAATATCCTGTTTTCATGAAGAAACTTATCCAAACAGACATTTTCAAGCAAAATAAATAACTTAAACAGAAAGGAAGAGCATAGAAGTTAATCATTGAAGTTTTTATAATTTTTTGTAATTCATTAATGGGATGTCATTTGTTGCCCATTCCTAATTTCCAGGAGGGCATTTTAAGATGGCAGAATTCAGTTTTTAAAGAAATATTAGATGGTTCCTTCATCTGACCTTAGACGTAACTTTTTTACTGTGCAGGTGACGAAGCCCAAGGATTAAGTGATTCAGAGTCATCATCAGACATTGAGTCTATAGATATCCACAAATTGAGAAATGGATTCATAGGGCCTCTGACTGAAGAAAATGAGGACATTGAGAACTCGGAAAGTGAGGCTACAGACAGTGACTGCTTACGGGAGAATATCCAGGAAGAGACCAGTTGCAGCACAGGGGATGTGTCTGATCTGAATGATGAAGCAACAAGTCAGGGAGGAGACTTTTGTGATAGAAGCTGTTCTGCTGACTCTATGGACGAACTGCAAATGGAGACTTCAGCTCCACACTCACATGGTGAGATTTCTGAAGATGATGACAAAGATTCCAACACCGAAGAGAGTGATGGTGAGCCAGTTACAAAGGAGCACTGTACCATGGAATTGAAAGACAGTTTTGAACAACCTTCAGCAGACTCCTTAGCCTCTACTCCGACCCTTTCTAAATGCTTTGCACGTTTTACAAAGGTGGTTTGCTCTATTCCTGACCTCAGCCAAAGTGAGAACCCATGCACTGCAGAAGTTTGCAACCAGCGCCCCAGGAACGAGGGTGACAGTTATGCAGAAGGGGACAAGTCTTGGAATTTGACAAGTCATGGCCTGCTCACTGAGTTTCCACCTGCTATTGATGGGGACTTATCCAGTGAGGTCCTCACTATCCCGATTCTGGCTCCTCTCCCTGACTTTCAGGACAACAGCTCTGATGACAAATTTTTCGATGCAGCTGAAAAGGTTACTCATGTGGAAGGTTCAGGTGACATCAAATTCAGTGGAACTGAAGCAGGTAGGTCTGACAGATGACAATCAGGTTTCCACTTGCTTCCATTTACCCCATACAACAAATTAAATGAAATCCAAAATATATTTGAACACATTTTCAAACATACTTAAGAATGATGAATAATTAAAATATATTCTGTGTTTATTTTAATTCACTTATTACATGTTACCAATGCACCTTTATATACCTGACTAGTGATGACACATGAGGAACAGGTACTGAGTTCCAGTGATGTGAAGAATCTGAATTAAACTGGCAATGATGAAATTATTGACATCCCCACAAGTTAAAAATTGCATCTTCAGATATAAATTCAATTTAGTCCCATTGTTGAGCTCATTTGAAAAAGTCAATTTTAAGTAATTGACATATCTGAGAATTACAAAGCTTCTAATCTCGAGACAATTAATCCCTGGTAAAGTCATTCAGTTTCTAAAGAAATAAACAGATAAAGCAATTTAAGAAAATTATACTTCACTAAAAATAGAAGAATTCACTAAAAAAATTTTCTCCAAATTAAAACTTTTTACCCTTGGTCTGCCTTTGATCATTTTCCAGACCAGTTTAGTGAAATCCTGGTCACTATTATGGAAATACTTTCCTGCTGATACTTCTTGAATCTGCCCTGCTTAGTTTCCAAAACCAAAATCCAGAACAGCCCTTGATCATCACAAAAGGGGATAAGAACAATGTTCCCTAATGGAGAGCCAGTTTGACTTTGGTGGTGGGAAAGTTTTTTGAAATGATAATCTGGCTCAGAATTAACAGTACTAGGATAAGTGTGAGTTATGTAAAGCAAGCATCAATTTAGAGCATAGAGAAATACAGCACGGAAACAAACTGTTCAGTCCAACTTGTCCATGCCAACCAGCTATCCTAAATTAATCTAGTCCCATTTGCCAGCACTTGGCCCATATCCCTCTAAACCCTTTTTATTCATATACCAATCCAAATGCCTTACAATTGTACCAGCACTTCCTCTGGCAGCTTATTCCATACACACACCACCCTCTGCATGACAAAATTGCCCAGTAGGTCCCTTTTACGTCTTTCCCCTCTCACCTTAAGCCTCTGCCTTCTAGTTTGGACTCTACAACCCTGGGGAAAATTCTTGTCTGTTTACCTATCCATGCCCACCATGATTTTATAAACTTTGATAACATCACCCTCAGTCTCTAATGCTCCAGAGAAAATAGCCCCAGCCTATTCAGTATGTTTAAAGGCAGATAATTTTTACATAACTTGTATAAGAGGGAATAAAGAGGATTGTTGAGGGTAATGCAGTTAATGTAATGTATATAAAGTGTTTGATAAGGTATCCTGATCCCTGATAAAGGGCTTATGTCCGAAACGTCGAATTTCCTGTTCCTTGGATGCTGCCTGACCTGCTGTGCTTTTCCAGCAACACATTTTCAGGTTTGATAAGGTATCCCAAAGTAGGTTTGCTGTCAAATTTGAAAACCTTGGAATACATGAAAATGAAATGTCTGAGGGACTCTAAATGGGTAGCAGTAATTACTTTTTTTGGTCTGGAGGGAGAAAGTGATCACTGCTGTTTCCCATGGTTAAAAAATAGGATCACTGTTTTTCTTGATAAATTTTAGACTTCAGTTTAAGCTTTAAGAGGATATGAAATGGCTGTGAAATGGACAGACATGTGGCAGATGACATGTAATGGATTTAATATTTTTATATGGTGAGTGTGTTCGATCCAGAACGTGTTACCTGAAGGTGTGGTGGAAATAGATGTAATCATGGCTTTCAAGAGATAAAGGGTGCAGGAAAGATTTATAAGATTGGTCTCAGGTATAAGGGATTCAAATTTGATCAGCAGTGTTGTACAAGTGAGACTGTTCACCTTCGAGAAGTGATGTTGAAAGGAAGAGCGATCTAGACAGGGCAGATACAAAAAAATCAGAGGAGGAATGGAGAACCTGAGGACTCAAATTTAAAATGACTGGTGAAGTAACAAAAGAGAACATGGAAAACCTTAATATGCAGTTGGTGGTGGTGGAGGAAGATTCAGTCATGTCTTTGAAAAGAGAGTTGATAGTAAAAGTTAAAAATCACACAACAGTGTGTTAAAGTCCAACAGGTTTATTTGGAAGCACTAGCTTTTGGAACGCTGCTCCTTCATCAGATGGTTCATCACAACCACCTGATGAAGGAGCGTCGCTCCGAACGCTAGTGCTTCCAATTAAACCTGTTGGACTATAACCTGGTGTTGTGTGATTTTTAACTTTGTACACCCCAGTCCAACACTGGCACCTCCACATCATTGATAGTAAAAAGTTCCAACACCGCACAGCCCAGATGGCCTCCTTCTTCATGGACCGCAGACTCCCCCCAGACGTGATCGACGATGCCCTCCACCGCATCTCCTCCACTTCCCGCTCCCCCGCCCTTGAGCCCCGCTCCTCCAACCGCCACCAAGACAGAACCCCACTGGTTCTCACCTACCACCCCACCAACCTCCGCATACAACGTATCATCCGCCGTCATTTCCACCACCTCCAAACGGACCCCACCACCAAGGATATATTTCCCTCCCCTCCCCTATCAGCGTTCCGCAAGGACCACTCCCTTCGTGACTCCCTCGTCAGATCCACACCCCCCCACCAGCCCAACCTCCACCCCCGGCACTTTCCCCTGCGACCGCAGGAAATGTAAAACTTGCGCCCACACCTCCACACTCACTTCCCTCCAAGGCCCCAAGGGATCCTTCCATATCCGCCACAAGTTCACCTGAACCTCCACACACATCATCTATTGCATCCGCTGCACCCGATGTGGCCTCCTCTATATTGGGGAGACAGGCCGCTTACTTGCGGAACGCTTCAGAGAACACCTCTGGGCCGCCCGGACCAACCAACCCAACCACCCCGTGGCTCAACACTTTAACTCTCCCTCCCACTCCACCGAGGACATGCAGGTCCTTGGACTCCTCCACCGGCAGAACATAACAACACGACGGCTGGAGGAGGAGCGCCTCATCTTCCGCCTGGGAACCCTCCAATCACAAGGTATGAATTCAGATTTCTCCAGTTTCCTTATTTCCCCTCCCCCCACCTTGTCTCAGTCGGTTCCCTCAACTCAGCACCGCCCTCCTAACCTGCAATCTCCTTCCTGACCTCTCCGTCCCCACCCCACCCCGGCCTATCACCCTCACCTTGACCTCCTTCCACCTATCCCACCTCCATTGCCCCTCCCCCAGTCCCTCCTCCCTACCTTTTATCTTAGCCTGCTTGGCTACTCTCTCTCATTCCTGATGAAGGGCTTATGCTCGAAACGTCGAATTCCTTATTCCTAAGATGTTGCCTGGCCTGCTGTGCTTTGACCAGCAACACATTTTCAGCTAGTAAAAAGGAGACCAATGGTAGTAGTTGATCAGTGAATGGGATAAGGTTATAAGGTTGTAAAGAATAGTTGAAAGGCTGAGAGTTGGGAGTGTTTAGAAAAAACACTGGGTGATCAAAAGCCAGGCGAGAAGTGTAAAAAGAATAGGAGAATGAACTAACCAGGAATTTAAAAGAAAATCTGTAAAGTTTTTAAATTTGTGAAGAAAGGAAGAGGGTGGCTCAAATAAATGTTGGTCCCTTGGAGGAAGAGACAGGAGAAATTATTATTTGTACCCATCTTCACAGTAGACTACACAAATACATAAGAGAACTGTTGATTAATCAAGGAGCTAACAAGGGTGAGGAATGTAAAAGTGATTAATATTAGTGGAGGAAATGAATTAGAGAAACTTAAGAGACTAAACGCTAACAAATCCTAAACTCTCTTGATCTACATCCTGGGATTTCAAAAGAGGTAGCTATAGAGATAGTGGGTGCAAAAGTTATGATTTTGCAAAATTCCATTTTAAAAACACCAGTCCAGCATATTAGAAGTAGGCAAATGTAACATTGCTCTTCAAGAAAGAAGGGAGAGGGAGAACAGGGTAGTTATCCTGACAACAGTTGCTGGGAAAATGTTGGAAACTATCATTAAGGAAGTCTTAATAATGCATTCAGAACAATATAAAAGGATAAGACAGCACCAACATGGTTTTAAGAAAAGGAAATGGTTTAATTAATTTATTAAAGCTTCTTGAGGATGTGATTACTGCTGTCCATTTTATTCTTGATTGAGTGACAGGAAACAGAGTAATGGCTGATGGATATTTTTCATCTAGAGTGAGGTTTACAATAGTGCTCCCCTTTGGTTGACACTGGGGATTTTTGTTGCGAGAGATATTTTCAAAGCTTGCAGATGTCACAAAATTCAGAAGAATTATAAATGTAAGAAGACAGTTCAGAAAACATTGACAACTTAGTGACGTGGGCATTTAGGGCAGATAAATTCAATGTAGAAAGGTGTGGGTGGTGCAGTTTGGTAGGAAAGAAATGGGCAAACAATATAAGATCTTCTTCCTATCGGAAAGATGTGGTGAAACTTGAAAGGGTTCAGAAATTATTTACAAGAATGTTGCCAGGGTTGGAGATTTTGAGCTATAGGGAGAGGCTGAATAGGCTGAGGCTGTTTTCCCTGGGGCAGCGGAGGCTGAGGAGTGACCTTATAGAGGTTTACAAAACCATGAGAGGCATAATAGGATAAATAGACAAAGTTTTTTCCCTGGTGGGGGGGTCCAGAACTAGAGGGCTTAGGTTTAGGATGAGAGGGGAAAGATATAAAAGAGACCTAAGGGACAACTTTTTCACGCAGAGGGTGGTACATGTATGGAATGAACTGCCAAAGGAAGTAGTGGAAAGATTGGGTTGGGATATCTGGTCGGCATGGACGAGTTGGACCAAAGGTTTGTTTCCTTGCTGTACATCTCTATGACTGTGATTCTATAAGAGATACAATTTTTAATGTCTGCAGGAGCAGAAAGAACCAGTTGTTTGTCTGCATAATTCACTAATGGTGCCATGACAAGTAGAAAGAGCTGTTTATGAAGTATGCAGTAATCGGGTCTTCATTAATACGGACATAGGGGTAGAGAGCAGGGAGGCTATTCTGAACCTATACAGGATACTAGGTATATCTCATTTGGAGGATGGCATACAGTTCTGGGTGCCACACTTTTAGAAGGATATGAATGCATTGGACAGAGTACAGAAAGGCCTATGAGAATAGTTTCAGCGATGACAAATTTCAGCTGTGAAGATAGATCCGAGAGGTTGAGACTGTTTTGCTGGAGAGGAGAAGGCTGTTGGGAGATTTGATAGAAGTTTTGGAAATTGTGAGTGGTGTGTACAGAATAGACAGGGAGAAACTTGTGCCTGCTCTTAAAGGGATTGACAACCAGAGGGTACACCTTTAAGGCATTTTGCAAAAAAAGCAAATGCAAAGTGAGAAAAATGAAATTCATGCGGCACATAGTTAGGATCTGGAATGCACTGCCTGGAAGTGTGATGGAGGGAAGGTGAATTAAAACGTTCGAGAGGGCATTGAACAATTATTTAAATTGAAAACAAATGTGCGGCATTGTGGAGAATAGGCAGGAGTCTGACACTAGGATAAAAAAGCTCAGACATCCAGTGCAGACTCAATGGGCCAATTGGGTATCCATCTGTACCATGACAATTCTGTGATTCCGTGTGGATGAGAAATTATTCACTTTGATAGTAAGAATGGCAAAGTAAATCTATAAAATGTTTGAATATTCGTATATAGAGAGACTTGGGTGTACTGGTGCATGGAACTCAGAAAGTTATCATGCAGGTACAGAAACAATTAAAGTAAAGGCTCTTTTACTTTTTTTGTAAGGTGATGGGAGTATAAGGATAAGGAAACAGAGGAGAATAAAGGGATTTTATAAATATGTTAAGGACAAAAGGGTAACTGGGGAGAGAATAGGATCTCTCAAAGATCAGCAAGGCAGCCCTATGTGTGGAACCACAGGAGATGGGGGAGACACTAAGTGAGTATTTTGCATCAGTGTTTACTGTGGAGAAGGACATGGAAGATATAGAATGTGGGGAAATAGGTGGTGACATCTTGAAAAAAAACATCCATTGTACAGAGGGGGAGGTGCTGAATGTCTTAAATGCATAAAAGTGTCTAAGTTCCCAGGACCTGATCAGGTGTACCCTCGACCGCTGGAAAGCTAGGGAAGTGATTGCTGGGCCTCTTGCTGAGATATTTGTATCATCAATAGTCACAAGTGAGGTGCCGGAAGACTGAAGGTTGGCAAACGTGGTGCCACTGTTTAAGAAGGACGATAAGGACAAGCCAGGGAACTATAGACCAGTAAGCCTGACCTCAGTGGTGGGCAAGTTGTTGGAGAGAATCCTGAGGGACAGGATTTACATGCATTTGGAAAGGCAAGGGCTGATTAGGGAAAGTCAACATGGCTTTGTGTGTGGGAAATCATGTCTCACAAACTTGATTGAGTTTTTTGAAGAAGTAACAAAGAGGATTGATAAGGGCAGAGTGGTAGATGTGATCTATATGGACCTCAGAAAGGCATTCGACAACGTTCCCAATGGGTGACTGGTTAGCAAGGTTTAGTCTCACGGAATACAGGGAGAATTAGCCATTTGGATACAGAACTGGCTCAAAGGTAGAAAACAAGAGGGTGGTGGTGGAGGGTTGTTTATCAGACTGGAGGTCTGTGACCAGTGGAGTGCCACAAGGATCGGTGCAAACTACATGATCATAAACAAGGCAGCATATGAAGTGCAAAACATGTAAGACAGCACCATAATTCCTGACACTTCAAGACAATAGTGTAATAAAAATGTAAAATAACCATTTGTAAGTAACTTCCATCTATCAGATCTTTAAAATTAAAATTAATACATCCCGGCATCATGTTTGAATACATTAGTGTCTCTAATTTGGATGTTCGTAATTCGGGGACCTCCCTCCCCCCTCCCCCCCCCTCCCCCCCCCCCCCCCCCCCCCACACACACACACACACACAGTGTAATAAAAGAATGATAATTAAGAAAACATTGTTCTAGCATTGTTCATGAAGAGCAGGCAGTTGAATGTTGTGACTGGTAATGTTGATATTGGTAATTGAATATATTTTTTCGAGAATTGTGCGTTTGCAGGCTGATTGAAGCTCCTTTGTCCTGATTTCTTTTTTAAGCAGTTTGCAGCAGAGAGGGATCTCTGTTTCAATGTTCGGTTAGCTGACTTGGAGCATTTCGAGTAAGAAAATTCCTTTACAAGCAACAAGGGTGACAATGGCATAGTTCTTCAATTGTGACCCTCACAGCCCAGTAATGCCTGAATGCTGGTCCACAGAAAGGCCTTCAGTACCACTAGTCCACTATTGTAGAGTTCAAACTGGCTACTTCATTCCTGTCCTTGTACATTATTTTCAGGGAGAAATACAAAACGTGTCTGTAATTTGCATGAGTGACTTGGTTTTGAGCAGGAGCTCATTGGCTCCTCCCATTATCGTCGTACTCACAAAAGATCACAGTTCAGTCTGTTCTTTTACTCCTTTCGCTGTCCTATCCCATCAATCCCACACTAAATCTTAGTCAGTTAATCTTTACATTTATATCTGCTGTCATTTTATCTCAGTAATTGTAGTCTTTTTAAAAAACACAGATTTTGGAAATAAGGACTAAAAATGTCCCCAGTATTGTTGATATTCTGAGCTGTGGTCTTGACAGGCACTTAACCTTCTGGAAATCGAAATACAATATATTCATCAGTTCCCTTTTATCCATGGGACATGTTCCTTCCTCAAAGAACTCTAATAGATTGGTTAAATGTGATTTCCCATTCACAAAACCACGTTGATGCTACCTGATTATTGAGAGTTTATCCAAGTGGCCTGTTATAACTTCTTTATAACTTCTGACATTTTCCCTGATGTTAAGCCTGTCATTCCCTGCTTCCTGCTCTCCTCCCATTTTGAGTAAAGAAACTACAATTAACTGTCTTCCAGTTTAATAGAATTTTTCCTGAATCTCAGGAAATATAGATAATCAAAACTAAGGCAACAACTATCTCACTGTGTGTTGGGGGCTGGGGTGGAAGGGAGGTCCCCGAATTACGAACATCCAAATTAGAGACACTAATGTATTCAAACATGATGCCGGGATGTATTAATTTTAATTTTAAAGATCTGATAGATGGAAGTTACTTACAAATGGTTATTTTACATTTTCCTGCATCGCACTCTGACTAGTCATTTCTTTTAATATTCTTGAATAAAGTCCATCAGGACCTGGGCACATGATGGAGGGCTTATGCCCAAAACATCCATTCTCCTGCTCCTCGGATGCTGCCTGACCTGCTGTACTTTTCCAGCACTACATCCTCGACTCTGATCTCCAGCATCTGCAGTCCCTCCTTTCTCCTAGATCTACAACTGTACAAATTGTGAAGGAGGGAGTCGGCCATCATGAATCACAGCAACATTCTAGCAAAGCTTGACCTGTTGAACCTAAGCAGAGCAAGCAGAAGTGCCATTTCCTTGTGACTTAATGGTTGGCTCCTAACTGCAACATAGCTTTCATTGAAAAAAAAGAAATGACATGTTGTTGAGCAGCTGAACTTGTCATTAACCGTGTAACATTCCTTGTTGCCAAGCAGCCAAACCCTAGTTCAGTCTACTGTCTCAAAGAGAGCTGAACCTGTAGACTATGTAGGAAGATAGTGTTGTAACTATTGTCAGGATAGTGGACATTTAGCAGCATGATATTCTAGGTATGGTTGCAGAACAGGAGTACATTTGTGATTTTGGTATATCTTCCCATTGAGGCACAATACTGGCAAGGGCACAAGCATTTAACCAATGAATCCTTGTTCCATTGAAAAATCCACTTATAAAAATTCACCCTAATGTGCCCCTAGAATCACTGGAATAAATCATTTCAAGGGGCAACTCTAGTACATAAAATACATTTGATATGCTGATCATAAAATAGAAAGGAAGATAGAAACTTGAGGTTTTGCTCCTTATCCATTATTCAATTCATTTTATTTAAGATAGGGCAGTTCTTCTTTGTATAGCTCTATTGGTATATTCAAGAATTTATTTCAATACAGGTTGAAAATCAATTAACAATAGAGGCCAGTGATTACATGTATATGCTAAGAGTCATGGAGATGAAAATTAAACTGCTCTGTTAACTAGCAGAATAGTCACTGTTGTTTGATGTTTGGAGAAAGGATAAACAATATGTCAACAAATTAAATATTTTCTTTTGTTTTCTTGGTAGAGTTGGAGTCTGCTAAAATTAAGGGGATTGAAGCAAAACAAAATGTGCAGATAAGTCCAAGTCTTTATGGCACAGGATTGGACATCAAATCTGTTGAATGCATCAAAGGTAAACCAGAAGAAATAAAATACACAACCACAGGAAAAAGACATTTTGCATCTGATGACGTGTATGATGTAAAAGCTGTTCAATTGCAGCGTCATTCAAACAAACATGGAGATCGTATGCGTTGTAATGAAAAGAAACATGTTAAGACAAAAATGCATCGATGGAATGCTCTTTCTTCTTTGACAAGTATCGAAAATGAACCTGCCTTGTTGGAAACTAAGCCTGTTGGTCCATTAACATCCATTTCCACCTGTGCCAATAAAAAGGTCCAATCAGATTTAATGGAAATGGAGCCAGATACCATGGAAACAAAGTCAGTCACAGAAACAATACCAGTCACTACTCCAGTTTCAGTCAGACGTTACCCATGTGATTCAGGCATGAGAGAGGAATGTGCTTCTCATACAGAGACTAAAGCAGGAGAAAAATTAAACATTTCTCTTAAAGCTCAGCTGCCTGGAGGTGACTGCACCAATGTGGAGGAGTGTTCAAGTCCTTCAGGAGTAATTCTAGAGCTTGCTCATGCATAACAGAAGATAAGATGCATAATGTTACCACTGTGTCTTGCCCTGATGAACAACAAACCATGAACACAATTAGCATGAAAGTCAAAGGGCAAGGTGAAGCAATTGTCAAAAACAACACAGTCCTAGAAATGGGAGATGAACGTGCTCAGTGGATGAACAAGGATCAAGTAAACTCCAAGGAAAATATGTTCATCTCTGAAGAAGTGGTTAAAAATAGTCAAAGAAGAGGATCATGTTACCAAAATGATGATGGCAGTATAGCTTCACGGATGTATTCTGTGGTGTCTACAGAAGATCTGACAGCACTGACAGAAAACTCAGTTCTGGAAGAGGAAATCTCCAGCAGGAGGAACTCATCTAAGACAGACAAAGCAAAGATGCTTACTCCCTTGACATATCCAGGTTTCGTCTGAATTTAAACCGAGTCTCCTTTAAGACATTCGGCATGTTTAAACATTTAAAATCACCACACTTAGAACCAAAGATTGAAACTTGCGCAGTGAGGGCTCTTAACATTTCTGAGTGCAACACGGAGCCTGCAGAAGACAGCTCGAAAGATGACTTATCAAAAACAGAACAGATCTCTAACCAGACTGAGGCAAGTATAACTGAGATCAGTACATCAATAATTTGCCCTCAAGATAGAAACCTTCCTCGGGAAATATCTTCACTGACAAATACACCAAGGCAGCTTTGTGAAGTAGACAACTCAACCATTCAGGAATCTGCAACTGCAACTCAGCAAAATGAATGTCCCTCCACCAAACTGAGCTGTCTCCAACAAATAAAAAATAAACACAGTTTGAATGTTGACTCCAGAGTTCAAGCTATCCTCACAACTGACTGGGATAAGGAAATAGATGAACAGCTCCCAATGAGTGATGAGGACACGTGTAGCTGTAAGATGGTATATGGGAATCGTTTTCGAGCACAGGGTACTGATGTTAATGACGAAAGCAAAGATTTTGCATATTCCATATGGCAGTGTTCACCGAAGACCACCCCACCTGATTCAGAAAACTACCTCTCTCAATACCTCACCACATTTACTGGGCAAAGTGAGAAATCCATGCTTACCAGTTGCTCCTTTGATTTTCCTAAAACTGATCTTACACCGAAGCTTGAAGGCTCCATTCTGTCACAATTCAAGGCTGAAAGATATAGCATGCCGAATGGGTTCCATCTGATACGGAACGATATCGTGGAGCTACTCAATGTGCTGAAAGAATTCCCCAGAGAAAGTCATATTGAGGAAGAATGTGCAATACTTACTTCATCAATAAAGGAGAAATTATATATTGAAAGTGGAAAACTGATGTCTGCTGGCCAGAAGGGCATTAAAGTAGACCAGGCTCCTGTGGAGATGCTCCTGGGAGTTTCTGAAAGTTTCCAGGCCCTCATACAGCTAACAGCAACATGTCTCCAGTTCACGACCTGCATGCATTGCGCAGAACGTCATGCCGAAGTGGTCAATAACTTAAAAGAGGTTTCTTTGACTTATAAAACCTTTGTGAGAATCTCTCAGGATGCATGCAGCAGGAAGTGTGATGACTTAAGCATGAAACTCCTGGCTCAGCAGTGTAATGCACTGACTGCTGATGTTTTCTGCCTGACGCAGTCATTCAAATAATATACCCCTGAAACAGAAAACAGTGTTTGTAAAGTTTGGGCCATGAGAGAATATTATTAGAACAATTTAAAGAAAGATGTAGAATTGTGTGACAAGTACATGATATGCACTAAACTCATCCCCTGGAAAAGCATGTGCACTACAATATGACACTTTGATTGGCATTGGCCATATGACTAATAACAATCAGAACTGATGCAAGACATGTCCTCTTTCTATGGTAATGTAGTACTCTGCTGATTCTTCAGACTTCTACATGCATCATATAGACAGTATTTTAATGCTGCCCTTTCAAACTGAAACTTTGGTCTGAATTCATTCCATTGACTGTTGGGAATCTGAAGGTTTCAGGGGCTTCCCATCGTGTTTCCAGAGGACCAGGCCATGCTACAAAATTCCATATAATTTGATATGAGTTGATACCAAATAAGCAATCTCCTCCAGAGAGCTCTCAAAATGAAAATATTATGTCTGCCCATATGTGCCTGTGCATGAGTGCAATTGTGTATGTCTGCAGTGTGTGTGTGTGTGTGTGTGTGTGTGTGTGTGTGTGTGTGTGTATGCATGTGCATGTGCATGCTGAGGTAAGAAAGTGCTGCCTTGAGACTGTAGATAAAGTTGGCAGTGAAAAGTAATAGAAATATAAGAATTTTCCTTTAGCATCTATCTCTGTTCTGTTGTTTGATATTAGCATTAGATACTTTAAGCTGTAGAATGTTTCAGTCTTTGAATTTGACATTGTTTGTTGCAATAGAAAATATATGATATTAAAGAATCCTATTTCCACAATACAGTGTTAAATAGTGATCATTGGATTTCCTCAGGATGGCGGGAGGCAGGTTGCAGTATCTATCACTTGCTGGGTTTACAAGAAAGGCATTCTTAGTTAGTTGATATATTTGTGTAATTTCTATCTGAATCGAAAGAGGCTAGGATTTTAGGATACAGAGCTTAAATGGGCAATGCTGCGAAAGATCATTAATTCTCTCAGTGGTTTATAACAACAGAAAAATTTAAATTATCAGCTCACCAATTCTTTTGACATGCCAATGCTGATTATATCAAGATAGAAGCCATTATTTGTCACATACAAGGCTGTAAAAATTCTAAGTTTCTTTGTAATTATACACATGGTCTGGGACTAACTCCTTGATGCACAGCACCAAAAGAGCTCTTGAACACAATTATGTTATACTGAGGCTAACAACTTGCCCATCATTAAAACTAAGGTATTGAAAATTGTCGCTTGCAATTCTGGGTCTACAGTTTCCCTACAATTATCAGTCCCTGGATGGGGAGTGTTGGTTTAAGGAATCACCTTTGTGATAATGGATGCCCAAGACAGCTTTTAATCAGAAAATTTTCCTTGTTTTTTCTTTTAATGGTTCAAAACTCAAACAACCTTGAATAAAAAAGCAACAAAGACTATACTTTCACAGAAGCACATTGTTGTATGTACAGAGAAAGTCATACTTTCAAACATTTTATTTTCTCTTTCAGCTATAATTCACATAAACTGATCTTTGCTCCTAAGCTGGAAGTTGCGTTTTTTCAGTGACCTATCACTGGAGAGTTGCATAATCCAAGAACTAACAGTGTCCTACTCGCAGTCATTTCCTCACTAATCATTGATGGTCAATTTCCATGGGTTTGGGAAGAGGAGATTCTCATCATGTGGTTAAAAAGCCATATTCATTTCAGAAAATGACTGAAAACATTGTTTCTGCTATTTGAGGATTTCTGTAGGGATATTTACAGACCACATTGACATTGATATTTACAGGAAACACGTATGATGATCGCCTGCATAAGTGACGTGATTAGCTCATGCTATTACAGTAGCAAGAAATTTCACCACGGGTGATTTAAAACGCAACTTGATCTTTATAATCTAACAAGAGTGGGGGAATTCAAAAGGTGAGAGGAGAAAGATTTAAAAGGGACTTGAGAGTCATATGTAGAATGTACTGTCAGAGGAAGTGGTAGATACAGGCACAGTTACAAAATTGAAACAACATTGGACATACACATGATTGAGGGATAGGGGCCAAACACAGGCAAGTGGCACTAGTTTAGTTTGAGAAACTTGGTCGGCATGAATGATTTGTACCAAAAGGTGTGTTTCCATGCTAAATGATTTTATGACTCTAAGTTAACATGTATTTATTATTATTAAAAAGAACTGTGATTTTAGGCATAATCTATGGGGACCACAGACATGTCTGTCTGTTGCAGAGTTCCATGTGGTTATACAATTTGAAGGATACTTGTCTGCATTAAGCATAGCAAAGCAAAAATTCAATCCTTTATGTGCAGGATTTGAATGTCCATTGTTCATTTTATTCTACCCCAGATACTAGTCATCCAGCCCAGTAAGCAAATCAACCCTCAGAGAGAGATATAAAGCACATCAATAAGATCATTATAAGGGACAAGGAATAATCCTTTTAGCTTACGATATTGATTAGTATGAATTCATACTAAGTCTTATTCACAGACTTCTACATAAAGTTAGTGAAATTACAGCTGGAAATGACAATGGCCACACCTTTGAAATAAACTTACACATATCCTGAAGAAGGGCTTATGCCCGAAACGTCGAATCTCCTGTTCCTTGGATGCTGCCTGACCTGCTGCGCTTTTCCAGCAACACATTTTCAGCTTTAAAATGTGTTACCAGTGATCACAGATTACTTGTATATTGCAGGAAACAAACTCCTGCTGTTGGCATCACCTTGCATCGCAAGCCAACCATCCAGCCAACTGAGCTAAACTGACCCCCAATTCATATCATGCAGGACTATACATTAGCACTGTCAATTATTCTTAGCTTCTCTTTTTGTGAATTGCGCATGGTGAGGAGGTAGCTATTTGTAACTTTGTCACCGTGTTGGCATTTAATGTGCACTATAGCTTTCTTACAAGCATTGTCATTAATGCAGTGTTTGTACAATCTATATATCCAGTTTTAGTTTTGATTGCTTCTTTTGTTCATTTTGCCTTACCACTTGCAAAGAACTCTGGGGCCGCTGAGCACTCTCAAAACTCTGCCTTTTTCAGCAGCAGATTAACTGTAGTGGATAAAATTGGATCTTTGGAAAAAGATGGTCTGAGCAATGCATGAGTATGTGGTTGAAAGCTCTTCTTGGGGTCAAATATGAGGTCAAAGTTGCAAACAATCTGTTTTGGATCTCAAATAGTTGCTAGAGAGAAAGAGGGAGAGAGATGAACCATAGCTAGTGAACAGAGTTTGGAATGGCACATCAGTTTTCTCAATATTTAACTGGCGAAAATTTCTGCTCTTGAAAGTCAGAGTCAAAAAGTGTGGGGCTGGAAAAACACAGTCAGGCAGTATCTGAGAAGCAGGGGAAATGACATTTTAGGCAAAAGCCCTTCATTAGGATGCTGTCTGACAGACTGTGCTTTTTCTGCTCCAGACTCTTTGACTCTGATCACCAGCATCTGCAGTCCTCACTTTCTCCCAATCTTGAAAGTCAGTCAGATCATTAATTAGCAACAGTGCAGCAGTCAAGAGAGATTGTGGTTAGGTAGAGTTAAGTGTTGACAATATATCTTTTTTATAATAATGTGGTTAAGAAGCAGCATATCAATGTGAAACAGGAGGACACCGAGGATAGATTCTTGGGGGCATGAAAGATACTGACATGAGCAGTGATAGCATGGATCTGTTTCTTTGGAGGACTTGACTATTATTCTTAAAAATGTATGACTGAGGCCAAATACAACAACATAGTGTTTTTCCACAAACCCATGCTCTGTAAGAATATCTAGGAACTCCCTCCCTTACACCACCATGGATCTACCCACAACGCCATCAATTGCTGGCCCCAGCCAACAAAACCCACATCCTGTAAATTCATTTTTAAAGTGTCTCAGACTTTAACATTTTGTTCGAGTTGGACTGTCTGCATGTTCGTTGATCATTTTCTGGTACCATTTTCTTCTTTTTCTGAACAATGTTTGTGTACACGTAGTTGGGGGTGGTAGTGCGGGGTGATTGTGTGGGAGGGAAGAACTACGGGGACTTGACTTCAAGACCTTGAAGCTACCGGTCAGGATGAACTGTTGCCATAAGGAGTAGCACAAAATTTATCACAACTATTTGACAATCTTAGCAAGTTGATTTGAAATTAATGATCAAAGATTTTGCTGTAGTGAGGAGAAGATATCTTGAACACCCCATTTCCTGCAAATATCTTGGAAGGGGCATTGTATACTGCAGACCATTGTTAGACACAATTCGTTGAGGTACACCAAGCATACTGAATATGGTGGTCAATGTTTCAGCAACCAGTACATTATGGGTATCTTTATTTGGCTAAGAAAAGGAACTGGATGGAGGTTTGCTCGCTGAGCTGAAAGGTTCATTTTCAGATATTTCATCAACACACTAGGTAACGTCTTTAGTGAGCCTCCAGATGAAGTCTTGCTGATGATTCCTGCTTCCATTTACATGTTTGGGTTGGTGATGTCATTTCCTGTTCTTTTTCTCAGGAGATGGTAAATCGGGTCCAAGTCAATGTGTTGTTGGTAAAGTTCTGGTTGGAATGCCATGCTTCTAGGAATTCCCGTGTGTGTCTCTGTTTGGCTTGTCCTAGGATGGATGTGTTGTCCCAGTCGAAGTGGTGTCCTTCCTCATATAAGAATAATAGTGAGAAAGTGTTATGTCATTTTGTGGCTAGTTGATTTTCATGTATCCTGGTGGCTAGTTTTCTGCCTGTTTGTCCGATTTAGTGTTTGTTACAGTTCTTGCATGGTATTTTGTAAATGACATTAGTTTTGCTTGTTGTCTTTATAGGCATCATAGTAACCCACACACCCACCAACACACTAAAACAACAGCTAATGAACTTGAAAGGCCCTATACAGAAAACAACAAAACTAATGTCATTTACAAAATACCATGCAAGCACTGTAACAAAAACTACATTGGACAAACAGGCAGAAAACTAGTCACCAGGATACACGAACATCAACTAACCACAAAACAACATTACCGTCTCTCACTGACATCCTTGAATACAGATGAGGAAGGACACCACTTTGACAGGGACAACGCATTCATCCTAGGACAAGCCAAACAGAGACACACATGAGAATTCCTGGAAGCATGGCATTCTAACCGGAATTCTAACAACAAACACATTGACTTGGACACCATTTACCACCCCTGAGAAAAAGAAATGGAAATGATATCAACAATCCAAAGAAACCAAACATATAAATAGAAAGCAGGAAGCATCAGCAATGCTTCGTCCAGAGGCTCACTGAAGATATTACCTAGTATGATGACAAAATGTCTGAAAATGAACCTTCCAGCTCAGTGAGCAAACCTAGATTCAGAACCTCAACCTGAGCTACAAATCTTCTCAAAACTCACTTAGAAAAGGAAGCTTAGTGAATTAGTCTGTTGTCAGAACGTCTTGTATAATTGCTCAGAAAGTGTATCATGCATAGACGGCATCATGTTGTGCTACTTTCCTGAGTAGATCTCATGAAAGATGTGTAAAGACATATGCACTTATACCAGTGTCAGTCCTGGCATATAGCACATGTGGCCCATTCTATAAGGGATCTATCACTTAAATGGGAAAAAAAGCTTCTGAGTTGTTGACATGCTGGTTGATTGGCAAGACTTTGTTTGAGGGAGGTGTTACCATGGAGAATGAACCAATGAATGAGGTCTGATAGTTAACTACCAAGCATCAGTTAAAATTTAAACCAGGCAGGTCGACTGATCAAGGAATTGCCTTGAGAAATTAACCAGAGAAAAGATGTCATCTAATTTATTGAATTGAAACAGGTGCAGTGTGTGTGTACATTGCTTCGTTCTGCAAAAAAAGGACATTGTGTATTAAGATATGTAGCGTCCAGTGCATGCAAGTGGACCACATTATGTGCCTGACTACCAATCTTAAATTGTTTGTCAGTATAATTCTTTTCATATTCAGCTTACTTAACATATTACGACTTCCTGAGATAGCATTCACTGTCAAGCTCCCTAGCAGTCACTAGATTAGATTCCCTACAGTACAGAAGCAAGCCCTTTGGCCCAACAAGCCCAAAGAGTCCAAACCCATTCTCCTACATTTACCCCTGCCAAATGTACCTAACAATTTAACATGGCCAATTCACCTGACCTGCACATCTATGGATTGTGGAAGGAAACCCACGCAGACACGGGGAGAATATGCAAATTGCTTGAGGTTGGAATTGAACTCAGGTCTCTGGCATTCTGAGGCAGCAATGCTAACCATTGAGCCACCATGCCACCCTAGTCAATCACATAGTTATTGCCAAGCAGAAGGCCTTTGTTAATGACAACTGGCCGCTATTACACAGGCCATTTAGCTACAGATGCCAGCTGAATCTCCCTTTGCACATCCCTTGACTATAGCTGAACAACTTTAAAAAAGTGTGTCTTTTTCTCTGCAATTTCAAATTCTAAATGACTACCAAATGATTAATTAAAAACTTGAAGTGCGGAATATAAATAGCAAGGAAAGAATAAACCATGGATGTTAAAGAAGATTTCAATCGATGCCTCATTTCCAACTACTGCATACGGAAACAACTACCCTGAATTTCTGATACATAACGGCTATTCCAGGCTACCCCTGTGATAATAACAAATAGCTTTATGCATTAAACAAGTCATGGATGCATCATTTACTCCAACAAGCCAACTCTCCACTGGAAAATGACAAAGACATAGCAGGGCTCTACAATTTGACAAAATGACAAAACTCCCCCATGACCAGTGAGTTATAGATATAATGCACCAATGTTTTTTAATCCAAGGACATATTTGTGACAGGTAAGAATTTCATCTACTGAATCTCAATCTTGCTCAGATCCATTGACATTACATTGTTGATATGAGTACTTGCTTTTCTGGAAGCTGCGGAAATGCCTTCATTGCATGAATATCCATGTTCACTGGCATTCTTCAACTGAGAAAGCCTCGAGGTATTTAACTCTTGAAGAAGCATGAAACCTACCCAAATTCCAGATTGTAAGCTCTTAAATTAGAAGGGGGAAAACATTGCCCAGAGACCACCTCCAGCATGAAGATTAAGCTGACAATCAACAAAACAAGGGGCCAGCTCATTTCAATTGCAGTAGACATGTCCTTTCACCAACTTTTCACTCAAGATTTCAATTCAGCAGAAAACCTGAGCTACACATCACATTTAGAGAGCATATTTTATACCAGGAAATAAAGCCATCTAAGTAAAATGTGTCTAGGATGTCACAGCTCAGAAATGATTTGGAGATGCTGGTTTTGGACTGGGGTGTACAAAGTTCAAAATCACACAACACCAGGTTACTGTCCAACAGGTTTAATTGGAAGCACAATAGCTTTCGGAGCACTGCTCATTCATCAGGTGATGAAGGAGCGTTGCTCCGAAAGCTATTGTGCTTCCAATTAAACCTGTTGGACTATAACCTGGTGTTGTGTGCTTTTTAACTTTGTACAGCTCAGAAAGGCTAACATATTTTACAACTGTAACTATTCTACATTTTCCCTTGCTATCTCTTTTAATTCTTCATCTGGGCTGCATCTCTAAAGAAAATAGTTGATACTTTTGTAGCAATGTTAATGTCAAGGTGTAAGTATAATTATAGCTATTTTGTCATCAAACACAGCACAATGAAAACAGTAAAGGCCATCAAATTACTTAGAAAATTAAATAATGTGCTCTAGTATTGTTTGAAGAATAAATGTCAACCAAGACACTGTGATAACTCCCGTAAAATCAGATTATTTTACATTCACCTGTAAAGATAGATATCTTACTTTACTATCAAATCCTAAAGACAGTGACAAACAATTAGGCACTGTATTAATCCCGCAGCACCACACTGAAAGTTTAGTCAAAAGGACATGAGTTGCAATTATCATACTTGACAAGGAATTAAGTACTTTTGAAATGTAGTCACTGTTGCAATATGGATAACATAGCAGCCAACTGATAAACAGCTATGCTCTACAACTAACAAAATCATATAATCTGTTGGCGGGAGGATAAAATATTGGCTAGATCTCCTTCAAATACTGCAACACAATGGGATCTTTTACAGCCACTTTTGAAAACGCAGACTGCCAACAAGCTGGATACCTTCAGTAAAAAAGTGATGTTAGTCTGGAGATTGGAATATGAACCTTCAGTCTTCTAACTGAAAGGCCAAGGAAGTACAAGTGAGACACAGCTGACTGCCTAAGATTGGCTATTCACATGTCTGGGAGAAGACTTCAACTTTCGATCTTTTAACTCAGGTGCTATTACTGAACCAATGCTGACACTTGCTGAAAGACATACACTGTCCAACTGATTATTCTTCATATGTGAGCCGAGGCAGTGAACCATGGATTTTGCTTATACCATCTGTTTGCTGTTGTGACATACATTGAATAGTTGGTATCAGAAAATAGGCAGAACTCCTGTTGGTTTAGAAATTCATCGTATTTGTATTTAGAAATGGTTTCCAGTGAAAAGATGGGAAGTATAACTGCTCAGCTGTGCTGGTAGGTAGAAAATCAATCCAAGTTCCATCTATCCAGAGATCCTTGCTGGGAGGCTTGACATTGAGTGTGACCAGGCTCAACTGTTATACCCTAAAAGATAAATGGTCCACTAACATTCACTGCCTGGAGTCACACATGATGAAGCTGCATTTTGTCAGGGTGCAGTTTAGACCGACATTGTCGTGATAGCATGAGAAAAAAATGGCATAGAAATATTAACGTGCTTCTTCATTTTAAATCAATCTTTCAGCTGGACTCTTCGCTACAAATCTTCAATCATCTGAATCCATATTCATCAGATGATTCATCCTCATAAAAAATGTTTAAATAGGACATCATAAATAGCTACTTGAATATTGCGGTTTAGAACTTATTTCAGATACTACATGTTTTTCATGGCTGAATAGTGTCTCAATGTTCCTTAAACAGAGGATAGAGTATACAGTATGAATATTTTATAGGATGAATCAAGTGCAGGATAAATTAATCACCAAAACATATAATTTGATAAGACTTGAAAATATACGGGAATTGAAATTTATAATTGTCTCACATGCATTTCTTCTGATGCAGGCAGCATGCCAATGTTGTATTTTTTGTTAATTTAAAGGATTTAGTCAAAATTGAGTGCACTGTTGAGTGGCTGCATGTCTCAGTCTGGAGTACGAAATCTTGAGAGGATGATATAATTTCAAGATTACTTGTGATACCTGAAGTCAATCTATGCCTCTTAAAAGGAAAGCACATTTTGATTAGAATTGGAAGACAGTTTACTCTGAGAAGGAAACAAACAATGGCATTGGATGACAGAAAGCATTCTCCAAGGTTCTGTGACATAGCAGTGGAAGCTAATGGACAGGGAAAGAGAGATCATTTATCCATTAGGAAACAGAAGCTCCTTAAGACAGACACTTCTAACATAATGGGAACAGTTAGCTGTCACTGTCTATAGTGTTCAATAGTTTGATGCACCTGTGTTTGACTATATTATTTTATCCATTGATTTGTGTAGTTGTCCTTGAGTGTGTAAGTATGTGCATGGAACTCAAAATAAAACTGAAAATGTTCCATAGAAAAGCTTGGTCATCTCATTATATATAAATACTGTTAGTTCTGAGATATTTTAAAGTATTGTGGATTTAGAACAATTACCATCTCTGCATTGTTCTGCAACAAATAAGACATCAAAGGTACACAGGGAGCTGACAAATATATAACATTGTCAGGTTCAGCAGTGTAACCCTGAAGATCACATGCAATACCACCAGATGTTCAATGACCTCAGTACTAGCCAAAATCAGTGAATGTGTCTTCAACTGTTGTGTCCTCACAATAGAACCTTTAGCTCACATCTTGACACAGTTCTGTCCCCTTCAGTCCAAGAACTCCCCACCTACGTTCGGGACACCACCCACGCCCTCCACCTCCTCCAGGATTTTCGCTTCCCCGGTCCCCAACGCCTTATTTTCACGATGGACATCCAGTCCCTGTACACCTCCATCCCCCATCACGAAGGACTCAAAGCCCTCCGCTTCTTCCTTTCCCGCCGCACCCCAACCAGTACCCTTCCACTGACACCCTCCTTCGACTGACTGAACTGGTCCTCACCCTGAATAATTTCTCTTTTCAATCCTCCCACTTCCTCCAAACTAAAGGAGTTGCCATGGCCACCCGCATGGGCCCCAGCTATGCCTGTCTCTTCGTAGGATATGTGGAACAGTCCATCTTCCGCAACTACACTGGCACCATCCCCACCTTTTCCTCCGCTACATCGATGACTGTATCGGCGCTGCCTCGTGCTCCCACGAGGAGGTTGAACAGTTCATCAACTTTACTAACACCTTCCATCCCGACCTCAAATTCACCTGGACTGTCTCAGACTCCTCCCTCCCCTTCCTAGACCTTTCCATTTCTATCTCAGGCAACCGACTCAACACAGACATCTACTATAAACCGACTGACTCCCACAGCTATCTGGACTACACCTCCTCCCACCCTGCCCCCTGTAAAAACTCCATCCCATATTCCCAATTCCTTCGTCTCTGCCGCATCTGCTCCCAGGAGGACCAGTTCCAACACCGCTCAGCCCAGATGACCACCTTCTTCAAGGACCGCAGATTCCCCCCAAACGTGGTAGACGATGCCCTCCACCACATCTCCTCCACTTCCCGCTCCTCCGCCCTTGAGCCCCGCCCCTCCAACCGCCACCAAGACAGAACCCCACTGGTTCTCACCTACCACCCCACCAACCTCCGTAGACAGCGTATCATCCGCCGTCATTTCCGCCACCTCCAAACAGACCCCACCAACAGGGATATATTTCCCTCCCCTCCCCTATCAGCGTTCCGCAAAGACCACTCCCTTCGTGACTCCCTCGTCAGGTCCACACCCCCCACCAACCCAACCTCCACTCCCAGCACCTTCCCCTGCAACCGCAGGAAATGTAAAACTTGCGCCCACACCTCCTCCCTCACATCCCTCCAAGGCCCCAAGGGATCCTTCCATATCCGCCACAAGTTCACCTGTACCTCCACACACATCATCTATTGCATCCGCTGCACCCGATGTGGCCTCCTCTACATTGGGGAGACGGGCCGCTTACTTGCGGAACGCTTCAGAGAACACCTCAGGGACGCCCAGACCAACCAACCCAACCACCCTGTGGCTCAACACTTTAACTCTCCCTCTCACTCCACCGAGGACATGCAAGTCCTTGGACTCCTCCACCGGCAAAACATAACAACACGACGGTTGGAGGAAGAACGCCTCATCTTCCGCCTGGGAACCCTCCAACCACAAGGGATGAACTCAGATTTCTCCAGTTTCCTCATTTCCCCTCCCCCCACCTTGTCTCAGTCGGTTCCCTCAACTCAGCACCGCCCTCCTAACCTGCAATCTTCTTCCTAACCTCTCCGCCCCCACCCCACTCCGGCCTATCACCCTCACCTTGACCTCCTTCCACCTATCACATCTCCATCGCCCCTCCCCCAAGTCCCTTCTCCCTACCTTTTATCTTAACCTGCCTGCCACCCTCTCCTCATTCCTGATGAAGGGCTTATGCCCGAAACGTCAAATTTCCTATTCCTTGGATGCTGCCTGACCTGCTGTGCTTTAACCAGCAACGCATTTTCAACTATATTCAATGCACCACTGTCTTAATTTAAGTGCCAATAATCTCAATCAATAGTGACTTACACTGCACATTCATAGCATTGCCCTCACCATTGCACACTTGGTGTTACAGCCTCATACACATATCTTGCAGCACAGGTATTAGCAGCTTAGAATTGATTATCGCAAAAAGGCAATTTACAGTTTTTGCTTCCAAGCATCAATTATTTTTCTTGCAGATATTGAACGATATGAAAGAAGTACATCAGAGTGTCCTTCCAGTAATATTGGATCCACAATCTCTTCTTTCCCTTGAAGATGACATTGCAGCAGAAGGAGGGTTAAGGTGGAACTTCTACCTGTCACCGACCCTTTCATGATAATGACTAAGTTTCACATATTGCAGCTTACGCAGCCACACTCTAGGTGAGAACTTCATTGTTGTACAGGAAAATAGGATGATCTGTAATGAAGAACCTACTGTAGAGAAGCAAGAGGATGAAGTCCATTTAAAATCAGCATCAGCATAAAGGATTTTTAAATGAAGCTCTCAGGCAGGATTTAATGACTCCCACTGGGTCTTCTCTAAGTAATCAAACAGTAGGCCTTCTGACAGTAGTCCACATCAATGCTCGTAAGAACCCAGGAATCTTGCCTTTGGAGCCTGCTTCATCATTGGGACCTGATTTAGTTGCGGCCACTTTGCCGTTTGCCCTCTTAAACCTTACCCTTGTATATCAAAAATCTACTTAACTCGGCTAAAACAAATTCATTGACTCAGCCTCCACTACTCTGCAGTTAGGCCAAGGGGAGAGGGTAACACTGCTGTCAGGTTGTTACTGCAGAGGTCATGTATGAGGTCTGCAGTGAAGGAAACATCAGAAGTTGGAAGGATGACCTATAGAAAAGGCTGATGAGCCTACAGACAGAAATGTATAATGCATTGGATGCTCTGCCAAATGATCTGTGAGCATTGTCAACGAGGATGGAGAAGCCGAACTTGGTATGAGCTTTGGCACCGAACTTTGCACAGAGCTGGAAACCATTCCTTTTAGTCTGGAAAGAGTGACCAACTCCATGAAAATACTTGCACTACACAGTATACAATTGAACAGCAAATCTCAGCTTCCAGTACAGTATAACCAGAAGATGTAATACCCACAGGTCAAAACCATGAAGTACTGTGGACATTTAAATTTTTCACTCTAAAATCAGTTTTTTAAATGAGGAATGATAGCTGTTAATTTAAAATAAGTGGCTGCATGGAGATAGAAATCCATGGAATGTCAAACCAAATGATATGAAGGGAACGACAAACAGCAATCCTTCAAAGGGGAAGAAGAAAGTCAAAACAGACTGGTCTGTGATCTCTGGTGACTACAAAAGTAATGAGGGGCTGATGACTCTCTGCTCAACAGCATGCCTTGTCCCACAGATTATGTCCCAAATTGCGGACACATTTTGTGTTGAAGGCAGCCCCTTCAGAAGCTTCTTTAAATGACCTCACGTATGCCGATGAGTTAACGTACCTGCGAGTATTAGCCTGGTAAAGAGAATTAATGTTGTTTAAAAATTAACGTTGTTTAAAGTAACCCCTTTCCTCTGTTATGCAGATAAAGGATTCTCTCAGGTAAAAACAATGACTGCAGATGCTGGAAACCAGATTCTGGATTAGTGGTGCTGGAAGAGCACAGCAGTTCAGGCAGCATCCAAAGTGCAGCGAAATCGACGTTTCGGTCAAAAGCCCTTCATCAGGAATAAAAGCAGTGAGCCTAAAGCTTGGAAAGATAATCTCTCCACGCTCACTGCCTTTATTCCTGATGAAGGGCTTTTGCCCGAAACGTCGATTTCGCTGCACTTTGGATGCTGCCTGAACTGCTGTGCTCTTCCAGCACCACTAATCCAGAAAAAGGATTTTCTCAGTCTGAGGGGTAGAAGCTAACAAGGTAAAAGGAATAGGACGACAGAAGAACTCTCTCATCTTCAACCCTGGAGTTCAGTCACAATTAAAAGGAATCAGAACAACTAAACCTCATCTAACTTGTGAATTAAGCATGCTGAAATTGACTGTTCAACTCTCAATGTCAATGTTGCTAGTAAACCCCACTACAATGACCACAATGTACAATTTGTGAACAATCCAGTGACTGATTTGCAAATCTGTTTTTTGAACTTTTAGCTTCTTGGACTAACCTCTTATTTCTAATCCATATGGTCTGTGCTTTGATACTAATTCTCCTCATATATGGTAATTAATGAACTCATTCTTGATATCTCAAGAAAGCTTGGTTAAAAAATTGGCACTTTTAAAAACATAAGTTTATTTAAGTATGGAAGAAATGTATTCACAAAGCATCAGTTTTAAATTAATTTCGTTGCAAACATTTGATGGGCGGGAGGTGGGGGGTGGGAGTAAGGCAAATAAAGAAAAAGAGGCACCCTCCTCACTAATGATCCTAATGATCTGAGGTAGCCAGTCTGCGGATCCTTTTCAGGGGGTGAGCATAACATTGAATACAGTATCAGAAGCTCACATGAATTCAAGCGCAGATTGCAGCTGTCATGGCTGCAGGTACTGGTGCTAAAAGGGGTTTATAGTGACTCATGGCAGTCCAACAATTTGGGTTTCAACAAATTATCAAGATTTAGAAGCATCACAGTGGCAGTGAACCCATGTTATATTAGGTCAGGCAAAACATGGAAGTCAGACACGAGGAGACTACCCAGGCATGATAAGTTGACTTCTGCAGGAAATATTGGTTGGATTGATTGATAAAGTTAGTTGGAAGGGCTGCTTGTTGAGGTTTGTATTTCATCATCCAGGATGTAGTACCGTGGGACTTTCTACAATCACAGTGATCTTCACATATTATATTTTCATATTACACAGTTTCTTCAAAAATAATTGAAAAGCCATTTTACTGTTAAAACAAAAAGCTGCTCAACTCACAATGTCACTTAATTTCAAAGTGGATCACGGTGGTTTAAAATCCAGATATGCCCATCTCAAGAAGATACTCAGAAGTACTTTCAGTGAGTTGATAATTAGAAGTGGGTAGTGAAAATTCAATGCCACCTGGGTGCCCAGCATGGGCAATAGATAACTTGAAGCAATCTCCCCATGGAGTAGGCTGCAACTCCTTTGCCTTTAAGCAGATACTCGGATCACAGCCAAGTTCAGCTTGACACACCGATTAATGCAATTACCTTTCCACAGAGTACATGGAGGGTCTGTGAGGGTGGGGAGTCACTGCAGGAGGTCACAGTTTGAGCGATAGCAGCAATGAAAGTGAGTCATGTCATAATTCCTTGAGCATACAGACTGCAATTGAGCAGAGTGCTGGACCACTCTGAATAGAGCGTTGTTTTTGTTTCTGCCACATCTTGAACAGGCATCTTGGCACAACTCTGCACTGTTTTGTCCTCTGCAAACATGGTCACCATCACTTATACAACTAGTTCCAAAGCATCCTGTGTGCATCCTGCACTGAGCCAGGCTTCAAAAAGCCAGTTCCCCGAGCAACTTTTTACAGGCGACAAAGCATGCTAACCCTTTGGCTGCAAAGCAGACTCAGGCAAATGTCAGCAGTGAGAATGGTTCCAAACTGGATGAAACCTACAGAGAACAAAAGATACAGTGCTGTGGGGACATTGCAGATAAGGGACCAATGGACACCCAGTGGCAACCTCAAAAGCAGTACAGGGTCAGTGCAGTCAGGCTCCCAGTACTGATAAACCAGAATGGAGCGATTCATTTTCAGAGCCATGCTGTCCCATCTCAACAAGTGTCTGACAGCAGGAAGAATGGGGGAGCAACTGGATGCTGAGCCTTTGCAAAAGGTAAAGGAGGCCACATTAAGTTGTATTCCCTTTTCCTTCAATAAGGCTGAGACCTTCAAATGCAAGAGTCCACTTCATGTCTTCATCTGCTAGGTAGACATCTCTTATTATGCTTTGATTCTCTTCTTCAACAGGAAGCAGCCAAAGTGAGTGCATAGGATCCTGGGGTGGCTGCAGTTGCCCCTGGGTGTGAAGATGATTATGCAGGTATGACATTCCATAATTCATCACGTTGCAGCAACTGGAAGCATTCACATATGCCCAGGCATCAATAGTGCATGCCAGCATACAATTTGACCTCTCACAGATCTGCACAGTGGTTACACATGGTGATCGGCGTTGACGAGAACCGATGGAAAATGCTATGCAGAAATCCTCTGTGATTGCTGCCTACGTTCCGCATTACTATCCTCTGTTAGCCAGGGCATAACCCTGGTGTCTCCCTGATCTCTTTTGCAGATGTTGCACAAGAAAGCAATTTGGACACTGAAGGGAGTGCTACATCTAGAGAAGGAACAGCAGGAAATGTTTTTACTGAAGTCTTCAATAAATTATATTTCCCAGGCTCCCCAAAGACTACTGCAGAAGTCATGCTGTTGATTTTGACCTTTGCCACGAGACACTATCTATTTTCTGCTGTATTGATGCATTTCTTGGACAATATTAATATATTATGTGACAAATTGATTTCTAAGTCCACAAAGGCTCTCCTGAAAGGTACATTTTGCAGCAATTCAGATAACCTACAATTCCATTTCTATTGCCTGCATTGTTATAAGTTGTCACTCATTTAGCATCTGTTGAAGAAGAGGAAGTGCCATGTCCCTATAGAGAATAATCTTGAGCTGTCAAGAATTGAAACGGTAGCAACTTTTTTGTCACCTCAGATGTGAACATGCAGCTGCAGAATATGTTCAAGAGAGAGGACATAATGGATAGTCTAGACTACAGGGAAAGGCATGCAAAATTAGCTGAGGTAAACATTGAGGACATTTATGATGGTTGATATTACTGGGATATGGCCAAGGAAGGCCAGACACTTAATGAACGACAGATCTTCTGTTATCTTATCAATTCTCTCCTATGTTAAGATCCAGGCGGGCCCGACTTAGAAAGGCCAGCATATTGTGCGGTATCTCAGCTTAACTCACCTGCATGCCATAGCAGATAAAGAACATAGGTTGCTGGCTACTGAAGTAATTGATACTGAGCTCAGGGTATTACGCTGAGGAACTCTCTTAAAAATGTCCTGAGGCAGAAATGATCAACCTCTGAACAACCACAAGCATCTTCATTTGTACTAGGTATTGCACCAACTAGTGCGGGATTTTCCCTCAGTATCCTAAGGGATCTAAACGCCACACCTCACTAGACATTACGTACAATCTTGAAGGTAAAGCCAGTCTCTTTAACCTCTCATGTGGAGTTAAGCAGTTTTGTCCAGGATTGGATTAAGGCTGTAATAAGATCTGGTACAATTTGGTGGAAGTAGAGACTATTAGAGTGATAAAGATGTACAGCATGGAAACAGTCCAACCCGTCCATGCCAACCAGATATCCCAACCCAATCTAGTCCCACCTGCCAGCACCCGCCCCATATCCCTTCAAACCCTTCCTATTCATATACCCATGCAAATGCCTCTTAAATGTTGCAATTGTACCAGCCTCCACCACTTCTTCTGGCAGCTCAATCCATACACTTAACACCCTCTGTGTGAAACAGTTGCCCTATAGGTCTCTTATATCTTTCCCCTCTCACCCTAAACCTATGCCCTCTAGTTCTGGACTCCCCCACCCAAGGGAAAAAACTTTGCCTATTTACTCTATCCATGCCCCTCATAATTTTGTAAACCTCCATAAGGTCACCCCTCAGCCTCCGACGCGCCAGGGAAAACAGCCCCAGCCTGTTCAGCCTCTTCCTATAGCTCAAATCCTCCAACCTTGGCAAATTCCTTTTAAATCTTTTCTGAACCCTTTCAAGTTTCACAACGTCATTCCGATAGGAAGGAGACCAGAATTGCACGCAATATTCTAACAGTGGCCTAACCAATGTCCTGCACAGCCGCAACATGACCTCCCAACTCCTGTACTCAGTACTCTGACCAATAAAGGAAAGTATACCAAACGCCTTCTTCACTATCCTATCTACCTGCGACTCCACTTTCAAGGAGCTATGAACCTGCATTCCAAGGTCTCTTTGTTCAGCAACACTCCCTAGGGCCTTACCATTAAGTGTATAAGTCCTGCTAAGATTTGCTTTCCCAAAATGCAGCATCTCACATTTATCTGAATTAAACTCCATCTGTCACTTCTCAGCCCATTGGTCCATCTGATCAAGGTCCTGTTATAATCTGAGGAAACCTCTTTACTGTCCACTACAGCTCCAATTTTGGTGTCATCTGCAAACTTACTAACTGTACCTCATATGCTCACAAACAAATCATTTATGTAAATGACAAAAAGTAGAGGACCCAGCAGCAATCCTTGTGGCACTCCACTGGTCATAGGCCTCCAGTCTGAAAAACACCCTCCTCGACCACCCTCTGTCTTCTACCTTTGGGCCAGTTCTGCATCCAAATGGCTAGTTACCCTGTATTCCATGAGATCTAACTTTGCTAATCAGTCTCCCATGGGGAACTTTGTCGAACACCTTACGGAAATCCAAATAGATCACATCTACTGCTCTGCCCTCATCAATCTTCTTTGTTACTTCCTCAAAAAACTCAATCAAGTTTGTGAGACATGATTCCCCACGCACAAAACAATGTTGACTGTCCCTAATCAGTCTTTGCCTTTCCAAATACATGTACATCCTGTCCCTCAGGATTCCCTCCAACGACTTGCCCACCACCGAGTTCTGGCTCACCGTTCTATAGTTTCCTGGCTTGTCTTTACTGCCCTTCTTAAACAGTGGCACCATGTTTCCCAACCTCCAGTCTTTCGGCACCTCATCTGTAACTATTGATGATACAAATATCTCAGCAAAAGGCCCAGCAATCACTTCTCTAGTTTCCCACAGAGTTCTCGGGTACACCTGATCAGGCCCTGGGGATTTATTCACCTTTACCCATTTCAAGACATCCAGCACTTCCTCCTCTGTAATGTGGACATTTTGCAAGATGTCACTATCTATTTCCCTACAATCTATATCTTCCATATCCTTTCCCACAGTAAATACTGACTGTTGCTTCCTCAGGGAATTCTATTAAGTTGGTGAGATATGACCTTCCCTGCATGGAACCATGCTGCCTATCATTAATAAGCCCATTTTCTTCCAGGTGTAAATAGATCCTGTCCCTCAGTATTTTCTCGCACTGGCGTCAGATTCACCAGTTTGTGGTTGCCCGGATTGTCCTTGCTACCCTTCTTGAACCAGGGTGGGGTGACAGCATTGGCAATTCTCCAGTCCTCTGCGACCTCACTCATGTTCAAGGATGCTGTTAGGGCCCCAGCTGTTTCCTCTCTCGCTTCCCTCAGTAAGCTGGGATGGATTCCATTCGGACCTAGGGACTTGTCTACCTTGATACCTTTTAGACACCCAACACTTCTTGCCTCCTTATGCCAACTTGACCTAAGTAATCAAAGATCTATCCCTAACCTCAACATCCATCGTGTTCCTCTCCTCGATGAATACCAAAGCAAAGTACTCATTAAGAATCTCACCCATTTTTTCTGACTCCACACATAACTTCCCTCCTATGTTCTTGAGTGGGCCAACCCTTTTTCTAGTGGAGAAGGACATGGAAGATATAGAATGTGGGGAAATAGATGGTGAAATCTTGAAAAATGTCCATATTACAGAGGAGGAAGTATTGAAATGCATGGGGGTGGATAAATCCCCAGGACCTGATCAGATGTATCCTAGAACTCTGTGGGAGGCTAGGGTGATGATTGATGGACCCCTTGCTGAGATATTTGTGTCATTGATGGTCACAGGTGAGATATTTGTGTCATTGATGGTCATAGGTGGGGAGCCACAGGACTGGAGATTGGCTGATGTGGTACCGTTGTTTTGGAGGGGTGGTGAGGATGGGCCAGGACACTGTAGACCAGTGTTCCTGATGTTGGTGGTGGGCAAGTTGTTGTAGGGTATCCAGAGGGATGGGATTTACATGTATTTGGAAAGGCAAGGACTGATTGAGGATATTCAACATGGCTTGTGTGTGGGAAGTCATGTCTCACAAACCTGATTGAGTTTTTTGAGAAAATGACAAGGTGATAGATGGGGGTGAAGCAGTGAACGAGGTCTGTGTTGTTTTCAGTTGGGATGTTTGTTGGGGTTCCCCATGGAAGTCTGGTTAGCAAGGTTCGAAATACAGGG
This sequence comes from Hemiscyllium ocellatum, assembly GCF_020745735.1. Lineage (NCBI taxonomy): Eukaryota > Metazoa > Chordata > Chondrichthyes > Orectolobiformes > Hemiscylliidae > Hemiscyllium > Hemiscyllium ocellatum. Next base: position 86,119,438 of record NC_083411.1, on the reverse strand, counting down.
AGAGTTAGCCATTTGGATACAAAGCTGGCTCCAAGATAGAAGACAGACAGTGGTGGTGGAGGGTTGTTTTTCAGACTGGAGGCCTGGGATTGATGGAGTGACACAGGGGTCAGTTCTGAGTCTGCTACTTTTAGTCATTTATATAAATGATTTGGATATGAACATGGGGGTATGGTTGGTAAGTTTGCAGATGACACTGGAATTGGAGATGTATTGGACAGCAAAGAAGGTTACAATGGGATCTTGGTCAGGTGGGCCAATGGGCTGGGGAATGGCAGATGGAGTTTAATTTGGATAGGTACAGGGTGCTGCATTTTGGGAAAGCAAACCTTAGCAGGACTTATATACTTAATGGTAGGGTCCTGGGGAGTGTTGCTGAGCAGAGAGATCTTGGAGTGCAGATTCATAGCTCCTTGAAGATGGAGTCACGGGGAGATGGGATGATGGGGAGGGTGTTTGGTATGCTTTACTGATCAGAGTGTTGAGTGTAGGAGTTGGGGGGTCATGTTGCAGCTGTGCTGGACATTGGTTGGACCACTTTTGAAATATTGCATGCAATTCTGATCTCTTTCTTATTGGAAGGATGTTGTGAGGATTGAAAGGGTTGAGAGGAGATTTACAGGGACGTTGCTGGATTGGAGGTTTTGAGCTATGGGAAGAGTCTGAATAGACTGGGGCTGTTTTCCCTGGAGCATTGAAGGCTGAGGGGTGACTTCATAGAGGTTTAGAGAGTCATAGAGGCTTGGATAGGATAAATGAACAAAGTCTTTTTGCTGGGGTAGATGAGTCCAGACCTAGGCTTACGGTGAGAGGAGAAAGATATGAAAGGGACCGAAGGGGCAACTTTTTCATGCAGAGGGTAGTGGATGTATGGAATGAGCTGCTGGAGGGAGTGGTGGAGGCTGGTACAATTGCAACATTTAAAAGGCATCCAGATGGGTATGTGAATGGGAAGGGTTTAGAGGGATGTGGGCCAAGCGCTGGCAAATGGGACTAGATTAGGTTGGGATATTTGGTCAGCATTGATGAGCTGGACCAAAGGGTCTCTTTCCATGCTGTACCTCTCTTTGACTCTCTGACTTTATGACCCTTGACCTCCCAGTATTTAATTCTTCATTGCGGACAATCTATATAAGTGATCAATAAGATAGCCACAAGAATGATTACCACAAACATCATCATAAGTGGGCTATAGTTTGGGAAGCACAGGCCCAAAATGCAAATGTTCTTGGATAAAATTCTGATCGAAGCCAAGAAACTGTGTGATAATGGTGTGCAACAATTCAAAAAGGAGAGATGTTTACCAACAGACTGTTTCCACTTTGCTGCTATATGGATGCTCCAGCAAGCTCTGCAAAGCAGGATACAGACAAATCCTATAGATACGATGGATGTCCCATCCTTAAAAGAGAGTAGACCAGGTTGTGAAGTATCCAAAATAAATGCCATAAGGAATACGGACAGGAAGGACATCAAATTACTTCACAACATGACAAGGGCACTGCATGAGGGCAGGCCAGTTAGTGCTGTTAAGGACCCAGCACATTTATTAAGTTTCCATACTTTCCTCTAGCTTGGGGATTCCCAGCAGACTTTGTGCACTGAGTTTTCCTTCGTGTTGGTCAGGCAGTTAAATGCTCTGTGACTCACCTTGACAGCCACTGAGGAATTTTACACTGAGGAATTTTCTCCCTGAGAAATAGCCGTGCTGAATTTCATTCCATTAAGCCACCAGATTTAATGGTGACAGAGCAAAACCATAATCTGAAAGGTGGCACTGGAAGGCCTCAAAGTGGTACATGTGGCTGTTGTTTTACACTCTGCCATACGTAACTACGATTCTCCCACAGAAATACCTGGAACACTGGGCACTCTTTGTCCAGGCAAAGAAATTCTAATCAGATTCACATCCAGCAAGGAAACTTCCTCTGTGTTTGTTTAAAAAATCTCACTGATTTGAACTGATCTGTTGCTTTTTTGCAAACTTTTTGTCAAGTACATCCTTTGAACAGCCTGTACTTTCCAATACAGTGAAGTCGGGCTAAATTCTACGATTTCTCCTTAAAGTGTGACGGCCAGTGAGTTTCACAGTGGCTCCCAATCAATTTTCTCACACCGTCTTCTACGTTTCTCCTCACTAATTATACTCCTGAGATGTTGGCTGCATTTCTCATGAAATCGTGTTTCCTGTGCTCCAGGTAAGATCTTCTCCTGGTTTCCTTGTACCACCCACCCCTGCCCCAAAAGCCCAGCAGCCACTACTTCAGACTCTCCCAATCAGCATTGATCTCTCAGACCTGCAGGGGCTCGGTCTGGAAACGGTCTCAAGGGGAAAGACAAGCTCCTTCCAGGACAGAGATCTGAAGGTGCTGCTGGGCTGTCTGGGGGAGAGGATGGGAATCCTTATCCTTGCACACCTCCCCCATCCCCCAAAGGGGAACACCATAACAAAGCCAACCAACCTTGGCATAAAGAGCAGTGTGGGTCAGTGCTGTGTACGGAGTGAAAAGATTTTCTGCACTCTGCAAGATCAAATGCCACCATCTTCTCTCTGTTAGCTCTTACTCAGGATACGGCACATGCCTTTGCCAAGGCTCATGAACTACTTGCATGCATCGTGTTCCACCCAAGGGCTCACAGCATCACATCCTCCCAAACTGCTAACCCTTTCTGCATTTCCAGCTTACTCACTGGGAACACCTGATGACTTCTTGTGACAATGTTGTGGCTTTTGGAAGTGTGTTTTGTCCTGGTTACAATTAAGCAAAGTTTTAAGGCAGAGGTGCCGAATTGGCTAGTGACAGCCTAGAAAGTAAACAACTTGGGAGGCCTTGTTTTTATTTAAAGTTGGAATACTAGATGCAGCCTGGATGGGTGTGGCCAGCTCTCACAAATCAGGATTTCTAGTTTTTAGTTTTTTTAGTTTTGAGATTCAGCATCGGTTGCTATTGTGATGTTGAAAAAGTGGGACCTATTTCCCCCTCTCTTGATTATAGCCAAAAGCTAGCGGTTCTCTTCATAGGTTGCTGGATTACATGTGAGACAAAATATGTTTACTGAATTTGCCTTTTTGCCAAAAGGAGTGTTTATGGAATATTACTATATTGAAACAGTTAATTAGTAATAATTGTTGTATCTATTGTTCTGTTAAGTTTTCCAGTCGAGTTAATTTATTCTAAGTTCTTCTTTCTTTTGTTGTATTTTAACTATAGCATTTGAATACATTATGTTTTGTTTAATATCAAGTAGTTTGACCAGTAAATAGGGACATGGCACTTTACATCTGTCTTTAAAGTAAGAAACAATTAGGGCCTAGGCTACCTTCTTAAAATATTTTGAGAGGGTCTGGTCTGGTCTGGTCCATAACACTCTCCTGCTCATCATCACTTCCCTCTGCTCATACTGAGTCTCTCCCTTTGTCTCATTGCAAAGAAAAGCTGACCCACACCCTCACAGATTGATCCCTCAACTGACCTACCTGTAATCACTACACTACACCATTTGAACTGACTGTGACCATCCCCATTTAGTGTGATTGATTGACTGTGGTGGATCCTCTAATGTTCACACATCACCGCTTACTCAAAGCACACAAATTGTATTTGGTGTGTAAGCAGCTGGCAGTCTGAGTGGTGATGGTCTCCGACAGTCTGTAACCTGGTGCTAAAGTTAATGAGCGTCAATCTGCCATGTCAGCATCGATGTGTGAAGTGCATTAGGTGATGGCGGGATGGGTCTACACCAAGTTGTAGTTGTCAGGAACCGGCTCTGACCTTTCTGTTGGGAATTTTCACTGTCTACGTTTCATGGTAGTGGAGCGGTGTTTTGGAAAAGCGATGTAAGTAGGCCGAATTGGGCTTTTAATGAACTGCAAATGCACTGAAATAAAGTCGACACCTCTTTGAATTCACCTTTCTAAGCTTCAGGGCAAGTCAAGACCTTCTTTTGCAATGATGCAAATCTATACTTTTTTCTTTCTCACCTTATTTTGTCACCACACTTGTCACTACTATCATGACATCAGGGTGGGAGAATTCACTCAAAATTTTAAAATTAAACCTAAGCCTTTCAAATTCACAACTGTCCCAGAAGATGGTATTCCAAAGCAATATCTGGGACTGTAATTTTCAAAGTTTCCCAGCACTGGATCAAAATCCCATGGCCATTTGATGTCGAACCTAATAATTCAGATTTCTGAATCACTTATAGAGTCAGGGCAACACGAAAACAGTGTTGTAGTGTGGTTACTGGGAAGGGCTGGAGATAGGGCACAGTGTAGAGGGCTCGCTCCTTCCACCCCCTGTGGTGACCTGGCTAAGTCCCCTGTTTATAATTCACATTTTTAATAAGTGGTAGAGCAGGCCATCCCTGCTGTTTCCCCTGACCTGCAGAGGGGTGTTGCTATGGTAACCTCTGTTAGGCCATCCAGTTGGGGTCTGCATGGAACACTTCAGTGCACGGAATCTTGTTGCCCACCAATTAAACAAAAACATTCTAATCAGATTCACACCCAGCAAGGAGACTTTCTCTGTGTTTGTTTAAAAAATCTCACTGATTTGAACTGATCTGTTTTTTTGCAAACTTTTTGTCAAGTACATCCTTTGAACATCCTGTACTTTCCAATACAGTGAAGTCGGGCTGAATTCCCCGATTTCTCCTGAAAGTGTGACGGCCAGTGAGTTTCACAGTGGCCCACAATCAATTTTCTCACACCTTCTTCTACTTTTCTCCTCACTAATTATACTCCTGAGATGAAAGGGAGTGTGGAATGCTCTGCCCCAGAGGGCCGTGGAGGCCCAGTCTCTGGAATCATTTAAGAAAGAGTTGGATAGAGCTCTCAAGGATAGTGGAATCAAGGGTTATGGAGATAAGGCAGGAACAGGATACTGATTAAGGATGATCAGCCATGATCATATTGAATGGTGGTGCAGGCTCAAAGGGCAGAATGGCCTACCGCTGCACCCATTGTCTATTGTCTAGGATTGAGTTCTTCAAGTGTTGTCTTTTTCATTTAAACCTGCCATTATCACACCCCTGCTCAAAAATCAAACTCTTGACCCTACCATCCTTGTAAACCACTAGCCCAAGTCTAATCTTCTTTTCCTCTCCAAAGTTTTAGAAAACTGTTTGCTCTCAAATCTATTTCAATTTTTCCTGGAACCCCATGTTTTAATTTCTCATATTGGGTTTTATCTCATCAAAGTAAAAGTAACAATCTATGTGACTGTGGCAATGGTAAACTTTCTCTTCTGCCTTTCTTGACCTACTTGCAACCTACTGACCCTATCATCCCCTTTGAACAGTTCTGAACTGTTGTTAGATAGACACATTCTCACCGGGTCTTCTTGTTATCTAGCTTTCGGGTCCTGCACTATTAGCTCTGCTGTCCCCCATGAATGTATCCTTAGCCATCTCCTAATTCTCATCCACATTGCCTCTCAGTGACATCACCTGAAGACACAGTGTTAATTTTTAAGTGTGTTGGCAATATCTAACTTTACCACGCCACCCTCCCTTTTGACTCCTCCAATGTTGCTAAATTATCAAACTGTTCATCTGAACATCCAATACTTGATGAACTAGAATTGTTAACAAATATTTGCATAATTCCTGAGTTTTTTTTATTAATTTTTTTTTCAGCTTTGGCTAATTCTATTGTCTCATTTGAGGCTGTCTTTTTATGGTATTGTTTTTCTACTAAAAATGTTTTAACCAAACAAATTACTTCAAGCCTAAAGCTCTCTCCTCCTTGCACTCTATAACATTTCAGCAGTCCTTCACTGTATTTGCTGCACCCCTGGCAACCATGTCTTGCATCCTGAAATTTCCACTCCTGACTGCTTTTCTTGTTTTTAAAAACCTCCTTAAACCCACCTCCCTGACCCAGCTTTTGCACACTTATCCTAGTAACCCCTCCTTTTGGCTTGATGTGAATTTGTTTTGCATTAAAGCTGTGTGAAAAACCTTGGGAGACATCTACATTTAAGGTACTATGTAAATACAAGTTATTGACTAGATACTATCACACCTGCTTACTCTTTTTCTCTAACCCTGCCCTTAGGGCAGTGGCATTTCCAATGAGTAACCTAGCCATATCATTGGATAGGCAGATGGGCGAGAATGGAATAGTATAAGTTAGATGGGCTTCCAATTGGTTTCTCAGGTCGGCACAACATCGAGGCCGAAGGGCCTGTACTGTGCTGTAATGTTCTATGTTCCAAATTCATAATGTTTAATTTCTAAAAATTCATTCATAGAATGAGGGCATTGCTGACTCGCCCAGCATTTATTACCCAATCCCAGAGCGCAGTTAAGAATCAACCACATTGCTGTGGCTCTGGAGTCACCTGTGGACCAGACCAGATGACAGGGGCAGTTTCCTTCCCTGAAGGACACGAGTGAACCAGATAGATTTTTGCTGACAATGATTTCATGGTTATCATTACACTCTTAATTCCAGATTTTTATTGATTTCCAATTCTATGACAGGATTCAAAGCCATGTCCCCAGAACATTACCTGGGTCTCTGGATTAACAAGCCAGCGATAATACCACTAAGGCTATTGCCTTCCCTAATTGTGATAATAAATCCCTTTTAAGGTATTACACATTAGTTTTATTATTTGTTTGAGCTGAAAAGTAGTGATTATAAAATATCCAAGGAGAAGCATACTATTAGTTGGTACAAATTACATGATCATAAATAAATTTATCACTATCTGAATGTAATTATATTTAATTGTGAAGTGTAAATATTACAGTTATATTTTTCAAAAATATAAATCTCACTCATATTGCTAAATAAAATTTCCCTCCTCCCGTCTGAAAGTAGTGACTATGGCTGGTTTTATGATCAACTAGCATTTGGTGCTTCTTCTACTTGACCATTTTTCAGACATGTTTTAATTTGCTTCTGGGATAACATGCTATTTAGTGAGCAAGAATTTTGTGGGTTCAACCTATGTCCTTGATTTGAACACATAATCCAGGATAACACTTCAGTATAAAACTATGAGGGTGCTGGATTATCAGATGTACTGTCTATCAGACGTTAATCCAAGACCCATTCAGGGTGATGTCTGAAGATTTGATTTTGCCATAGTTCGTAACTTATGCTGTCAAAGAGAGATTGACTTATTCTTTATTTTACTGTTTCTAGAATTCTGTTAAAAATCACACAACACCAGGTTATAGTCCAACAGGTTTAATTGGAAGCACACTAGCTTTCGGAGCGACGCTCCTTCATCAGGTGATTGTGGAGGGCTCGATCGTAACACAGAATTTATAGCAAAAATTTGCAGTGTGATGTAACTGAAATTATACATTGAAAAATTGATTGTCTGTTAAGCCTTACATCTGTTAAAATACAGTGATAGTTTCACTTCTTTCATGTGTAAATCACAAAACCCTTTTTAAAAGTTAAAAATCACACAACACCAGGTTATAGTCCAGCAGGTTTAATTGGAAGCACACTAGCTTTCGTAGCGACGCTCCTTCATCACCTGATTTGGCATCTCCAAATCATGGCCCTTTTTTTAAAGTTGCATTCTCGGGTTAGCTGTTAACAATGGTGATAGCTAGACAATATGTTGAAGGTGTTAGCCCCCTGTGTTCTCTGTCTATAACCTGATGTTTAGATTGATTCTAATCTAAAAAGTGAGAGAACAGTGCTTTACATAAATTCATGCAGTTTTTGAGCAAAGTGCAATGTAACTCTGCAAGTACAAATTCACCCCACAAAATATATGTGTGCATGTGGGCCTTTGTCTGTCTGTGTGTGTGCGTCTGTCTGGGGTGGGGGTTATGAGTGTGAGAAAGTGTGTGTGTGTGTGTGTGTCTAGTGGGTGCACAGTGTCTTAAGTCTGTGAGGGGGTGCATGTGTGAGTGTAGGAGTGTGTGTCTATAAGGGTGTGTGTGTGGGTGTCAGTGTGCACCTGTGTCCATGTGTATGTGAGAGTGTGTGTGTGTGTGTGTGTGTGTGTGTGTGTGTGTGTGTGTAGGAATATCTGTGTGTGTGTCTCGTGCAATGGTAATCACCTGTAATGTCACATGAACCTAAGGTCCCAGTTGAGGCCCTCCCTATGGGTACTGAACGTAGCTATCAGCCTCTGCTCGGCCACTTTCCTCTGCTGCCTGTCCCGAAGTCCACCTTGGAGGATGGTCACCCGAAGGTCCGAGGCTGAATCTCCTGGACCACTGAAGTGTATCCTAACTGGGAGGAAACACCCCTGTCTGTTGATTGCTGTGTGGTGCCCATTCAGCCGTTGTCGTAGCCTTTGCTCGGTTTCCCCATTGTATCATGCCTCCGGACATCCTTGCCTGCAACGTATAAGATAGACAACGTTGGCTGAGTCACATGAGTACTTGCCATGTACAAGGTGGGAGATGTTCCCACATGTAATAGTGGTATCTATGTCCACAATCTGACACGTCTTGCAGCGTCCACCGTGACAGGGTTGTATGGAGTTGTCCTGAGAGCCGGGCAGTTTGCTACGAACAATGATCTGTTTGAGGTTTGGCGGTTGTTTAAAGGCAAGTAGTGGAGGTGTGGGGAAGGTCTTGGCGAGGTGCTCATCCTCATTGATAATGTGTTGCAGGTCACAAAGAACATGGTGTAATTTTTCAGCCCCTGGGATGTACTGAACAAAGATGGATACCCTGTCAGTTGCAGCACGTATCTGTCTCTTGAAGAGGTCATTACGGTTCCTTGCTGTGGCACGTCGGAACTGGTGGTCAATGAGCTGAGCATCGTACCCCGTTCTTGTGAGGGCATACTTGAATACTTCCAGGTGTCCATCACGTTCCTCCTCATCTGAGAAGATCCAGTGTATGCGTAGGGCTTGTCCATAGGGAATGGCTGTTTTAATATGTTTTGGGTGGAAGCTGGAGAAGTGTAGCATTGAGAGGTTGTCTGTGGGTTTGCGGTAGAGTGTGGTGCTGAGGTGTCCATCCTTGATGGAGACGCACGTGTCCAAGAATGAGACAGACCGTCGAGAGTAGTCCATGGTTAGTTTGATGGTGGGAAGAAACTTGTTGATGCCATTGTGTAGTTTTATCAGTGACTCCTCGCCATGGGAAAATTGGCTTTTATGCTTAGCTGCAAAATAATAGTAACCACACCTTAAAAGTAATTCTCTTGATATAAAGTGCTCTGTGATATAAAAAGAGCTTTTCTTATAATAATCACTTGTGGAGTGTAGTTGGCAAGGGTAGCATTTATTGTCCATCACTAATTGCTCTTCAGAAGATACGGTGAACAGTCTATAGCTTGTAGCTAAACATATTCATTCCTGGGAAGGACGTGAGGCAAGATGTTATAATAACAAGAATACTCTGCGTGGGTTTCCTCCGGATGCTCCGGTTTCCTCCCACAGTCCAAAGATGTGCGGGTCAGGTGAATTGGCCATGCTAAATTGCCCGTAGTGTTAGGTAAGGGGTAAATGTAGGGGTATGGGTGGGTTGCGCTTCGGGCAGTCGGTGTGGATTTGTTGGGCCGAAGGGCCTGTTTCCACACTGTAAGTAATCTAATCTAATCCAATCTAATACCCTGTACTTGCAACTAGGCCTCTAGCCACTCACTAGAAAGAATTTTGTCTTACTGATCAACACTTGGTTGGAAAATGGGCTTTTTGTTCTCATATTGTGAATCGTTGACTGCCAATCTAATGTGATTCTCCAACTTTCTCAACATTGCCCACTGGTTCAGTAACTAGGAAGATTCTACATCACATTTCTGTAATATCAATAATACCATAGTCAGTTATTTATATCTGTGCTATCAGTTTACCATCTTTTTACACATGTTGTGTGCATTTAGGTAACGAGTCTTTTAATTCTTTAATATTTTTCCAAATCTGGACTTATTTGCTGGTCCATCCTTATGTTTATGTGCTTTGCCCAGCTCACGGACAATTGATTTGCCCAGCTCACGGACAATTGATTTGTCCTTTTCCTTTCATTTTCCAAATATCCTCTCACATGCATCTTCTCCAGTATGCCTCATATGACACCCACCCCCTCCCTCTCCACCACACACTCATGTATTAGTTTAACGCCCTCTGTTCAGCCCTGAGGTATGCTATTTAGTAGTACACTGGTCCCAGCCAAGTTCAGATGAGGACCATCCCAGTGGTGCAGCTCCCTCTTCCCCTCATGCTGGCACCCATGCTCCATAGTTTGAAAAATATTAACTCCTCATCAATCTTTGTGTCACACATTCAACTTTCTGACCGTATCCAATTTGCTCATGACTCAGGTAATAAACTAGAGATTATCACCGTTGTGGTTCCGCTTCTGTTACTAGATAATCATAGTTCCTCAGCAAATCCTATTTCTTAGTCCTATCTTATGTCATTCATACCCATGTCGACCTTGCCAACTGGATCAACCCCACCATTCCAAATTCCCCTTAAATCTTGGAACTAGGTAGGCAGCATAGCGTTTGGATATCATACTTCTTGCAGTAATGTAATCCCTTTACTTCATAGATTCCTAGTCTCTCCCTACTTGAGCGTCCCACTGCACCATGGCACCGTGGCCAGTTTGTTCATTTTCGCTGATCTCATCGATACAAACTGTAAAAATATTAATCATGTTAGACTAACAGAAGGGGGTGCGGGGTGGAAGATTCCCCTTGCTATCTTCTGGATCCTCTTAGCTGCCTCATTTACATGCTCTATACTTGACAAAGGGCCAAAACTTTAATACAAAACCAAATGGATATGACTACCTCCTGGAACAACGTGTACAAGTAATTCTTCCTGTCCCTGCTGTGTTGTAGCATTCTAAAGTTCAGACTCTAGATCATCAACTGCAGCCAAGGTTCCCATGAGCTGCAGACACTGACTGTCAATCTGATTGCTGTAGATTATACTGGTGTTCACCAGTTTCCACATGCTACAGCTGCAGCACATCAACTCTCTTGCCATCTTTATTTTGTTCTGGTTTAGCCAATTAGGTTTAAAGTTTAGAATATTGCTTAAAGATGATCCATTATTTTGTATTTAACTTGTTATACTAATTCTATGACTGTGTATGACATGAGCAGAATGGGTGGAGCAAACCTAAGATGAATATTAATCCCTTCAGGAAATATAAATTTAGTATAATACTTATATCTTCCCAGTATTGGCAAGAAATCCTGCCCTAGTTTACAGGAATAAAAAAAATGTAAAACTCAACAATCACCTATTGGCATCTAATAATTAATGCCTCCAGACTTCAGCTCTCAGGTTTCATTATTTCTGGCTCTTCCTGGTAGAATACGCCTTTTTGTAAAAAATAGAACTTCAGATCTTCCCTCACTAAATCAAAGTCATTCACTTACCAAATTTCTGGATTTCGGTACTCAGCCTTGTTGTTTCAGTTTCCACTGAGACTTTCATGAGACTCTTATTTCACCCTTTTGTTATCTCACACTGAGATGTTCACCATGCGTGAGAGATTTTACATCCAGCATTCAAAGCTAACTTGCAGGAAGTTCATTATCCATAGCTGTCTTATTGGCATTTACTTGTACCTTAAGCTTTCATAAGCCCTGTCAACAAGTTATTCATAACAACCATTCAGTTCAGTTGTTCTAATTTCTTATCAGACTGAACTATTGAGTTATTTAAGTCTCTTCTATTCTATTTAAACTTTTAGGTACATACGTTTTTGAGCATACATCTTAATTACGAAAAGTTAAGTGAAAAGCACAATACAGTTTTGTGACATTGTTATTTATTTTATGTATCAGTTTTGCTCCCATAATTGCTCAGGACTTGTCCATCCATTGGTTCCTGTTCAGCCTAGGTAAAACGGTCAACTCCTAAAAATAGGCATCCTACTGATTTGCTACTGAAGAAACAAAACCTTAAACAGTTCCATGGGATATCAAATTAAGGGCCTGTTTCCACACTGTATGGAATCTAATCTTTCTAATACATGTAAAATATTTAACAATTACTTTGATGATTGGCAATTAAATTTATTTCTTTGAAAAATTTAACATATTGGCATTTCCTACTGTCTCTCTTATGTGACTGATCAAAACCTCTTTCCTAAAATTCTATGCATCAGATAGAATACATATGAAATTACCTATTCCATTAAAGTGTTTTACATTACATGCACAATTTTAATTTGAAAGGAAGTAAGTATTTCTGTAATTAATAGTTACATTGTTGTGGAGATGTAATGGTTATTCATTTAAATGAAAGAGTAATTACCCATGTTATTTAAATGCCAAGGTATTTTATTTTATAAGTTACTGGAAGTGTGAGATGAAAATATCACAGTGCCCTCTCCTGGGCATCTGGGATCTGAGTGAACATGGCAAGCAAAGTGTGTCTGTCCTTAACCAATTAGATGAAACATTATGAAACTGACAGCAACGGACTGTACAAGAATATGCACATTGAAATGATGTAAACAATGTTAAATGAACATAGACCATAAAACAGTAGGCACAGGAATAGGCCCTTCAGCCCATTATATCTGTGTCAATCATAATGCCATTCTAAATTAATCCCATCTACCTGCACATGGTCCGTATCCCTGAAGTGCAGAAAGAGAACTAAATAAAGGGAATTGAAAGATTGGATTGAGAGAAAGAAGAAAAAAGAATCTGAAATAACATATAAAAATGAATTACTTTGTGTAAAAAAAATCTTAACAATAATTACATCCTTAAAATATGAGATTTTACACCTGTAACTGTTCATCCTTAGTAGTAAAGAGATCGTTTGACAGTAAGTAATACTTTACATATTGTGAAAGGGGTATTTTTGTTTGACGTTATTTAATATAACTTTTTTTCATTTGTTTATTTAGTATCTATCTTGTAAATACAAGAATTTGACACACTCAATACAATTGAATCAGGAACCAGACAGCAAGATAGCAATTTTTTGCATGGTACATTGAAACATCTCCAACAGCAACTTTTTTGATTTCTGCATTTAATACCATATCTGCCTTTGCCAAGAATTGGTATTTCATGTGCATATAAAGAACTTTGAGCACTTAGCATCATCATTATTTAACAGCGAATTCTGGCCCAATTATCCTTTGAAGAATTCATTGGATAGTTTCTGCCATGGTTGAGTTAGTCTGACCCATTTGTTGTATAAGGTAATGTTTCTGAAGGGATTAATATTCATCTTAGTTTTGCTCCCCCAATTCTGCTCATGTCACACAGTCATAGAATGATAAACATCCACAGCACAGAAAAAGGCCTTTCATTCCATTGGGTCCACACTGGTCAAAAACAACTACCTAACTATTCTAATCCCATTTCCCAATACCTGCCCACAGTTTTGTATATCTTGGCAGCACAAATACAAAGTCAGATCTCTGTTTACTTTCTAGCTAAAACTCTAATCTTGACTGTTCCTGATGGGAACTGTAACTGCCAGATGTAACAAGCTTCTAGCTCACACATGCTTCTCTGCATGTTTTACCAGGTCTTAAGTGAAAGGCTTTGTCATCATGAAAGGCTCTTTCATCCTTTGTTGAACTTTTCTAGAGTTTGTTCACAGTATGTTTGACTTTTAAGCTGCTGTAGTGACCAGATCTTTGTATGAGTAGTTTTTAAAGTATTTGAAATTGTAAATGTCCAGTAACTGCTCTTGGGTCAATGATTATCACCATTGTTACTGAGAAATATTAAGCAATACTGCTTACCATTGCAACCATGTTGTATGTGATGCAATGCCAACCACTATCAGCTTGTGATTGCGATAGTTTGATGCCACCATCCCCTTTCCTTGACTGGGTTGATGGGCCTATTGACTTTACCATAGTAGAAGAAAACCATCAATGAGTCTTAACAAGTCTTCAACGCACAAATAGTCCTCATTAGCGGCTATTCATTCTCCCAGACTGACCTGTAACCACTCCCTTGCTCAACTGTTTTTCTCTCTCTTTGGGGTCCTATCTCCACCTGTCATTTACTCTCCCTCTCCCCCCACCCCATCTTCTGTATAAAAACCATCCTCTTCCTAGCTAGCTTCAGTTTGAAAGAAGGGTCACTGGCCCATACATTGGGTCATCAATGTGCTTGTTGATAGTCATATACCGGCCACTACCACAAACAACCGGAACCAGCAACCAGAAGCAGCAGAAACAGAATCAAATAAATTCCAGAACACACACTACAGCACTTCACAGGAGGCTCCAAAGCACTGAGGATGTCACCTAAACAGGGGACGAAATGTCTGCAAATCAACTTCCCAGTACGACGACAACAACTGGCACCTGAAATACAATTCCTTATACAAACCTTGATCAGTTGATATTTGTTGACTTGGTCAAAGGGTTTTCCTGTGGTCTTCTGAATGAGGTTGGTCTGACTGTGTGCAAACAGTCATTTATTGTGATTATCCCCAGGTTGACGACAGGGCAGGCTCCCTTCCCAATTCAGAATGGCGAGTGGGCCCACAAAACCAAAAGGCCAAACAGTGACCTTTCAACTTGAAAGGAGCAGCAGGTTGCAATAGAAAATAAGAGGAGGGAGCTTCAAAATGGTGGGGTTCATCAAATATTTTAAATGTAAATTTGATCATTAGATTAAAAATAAAATGGTTTTTGCAGATAGGTTACCCTTGTGGGAAGTAACTCTTCTCCAAGACAGCCTGATACAGCACACTGCGGTAGGTGAGGCCTAGTGATAATATCACAGGACTATTACTCCAGAGATGAAAAGTGTGATGCTGGAAAATCTCAGCCTGCTGGGCTCTCTCTCTCTTATTCCTGATGAAGGGCTTATGCTCGAAACGTCGAATTCTCTATTCCTGAGATGCTGCCTAACCTGCTGTGCTTTGACCAGCAACACATTTGCAGCTGTGATCTCCAGCATCTGCAGACCTCATTTTTTGCTGGAAAAGCACAGCAGGCTAGGCAGCATCCGAGGAGCAGGACAGTCGACATTTTGGGCATAGGTCCTTCATCAGGAATTTGGAGGGGGAAGGGTGTTGAGACATAAATAGGGGGTTAGGGGTGGTGCTTGGGGAAGGTAACTGGGAAGGTGATACGTGGATGGTAGGGGATAATTGTGATAGGTTGGTGGAACCAGAATAAATGCTACTTAAAAAAATACACAATTTTCATTTTCCTCTTGTGAAACCATGATGGTGAATTTACCACAATTAACATCTGAGGCAAAGAGGTAGAGAGGCAAAGAGGCAGTGTCAAATTGGAGGGTTGGATCTGGGATGAGGTTGGAGGAGGGGAGATTTGGAAACTAGGGAAATCGATGTTGATGCCATGTCATTGAAGGTAGAAGATGAGGTGTTTTTCCACCAATTATCAAGTGGCTTCAAGTGGTTTGAAGTGGTCGGCCACAGGGAGTGGGATTGTTTGGCGTATGTGTCCCAAAGATATTCCCTGAAACGCTGTAAGAGTTGGTATCCTGTCTCCCTGATTTAGAGGAGACCTGATTGAGGGCAACAAACCCAGTTGATGAGATGGGTGGATGTGCTGGAAAATCTCTGGTGGATATGAAAAGATCCTTTAGGGCCTTGGACAGAGGTGAGGGGGGAGGAGTGTGCACAGGTTTTACACCACTGTGGCAGCAAGGGAAGATGCCAGGTGTGGAGGGTGGTTAGGTGGGAGCGCATGGACCTAACGAGTGAGTCACGGAGGGAATGGTCTCGGTGGAACACAGTTAGGGTGGGAGAGAAATATGTCTCTGGTGGTCGGGTGTGATTGTAGGTGGCAAAAATGACGGAGGATAATTCTCTGTATCCGGAGGCTAGTGAGATGGAAGGAGAGGACCAGAGGGATTCTATCTTTGTCATGTTTGGAGGAGTGGGGTTCAAGGACGCAACAATCCAAAGACCCAGGTAAAGTTCTGATGATCTGGGTTCAAATCCTGCCACAGCAGATGGTGGAATTTGAATTCAATTAAAAAATCTGGGATGAATCATTCAATGATGACCATGAATCCATTTCCGATTGTTAGAAATGCTCATCTGGTTCACTTACGTCCTTTAGGGCAGAAAACTGTCATTCTTACCTGGTCTGGCCTAATGTGACTCCAGACACACTGTAATGCAGTTGACTCTGGGCAATAAATGCTGATCTAGCCAGTGATACCCACATCCTGTGAATAAATAAAAACAAACTGGTGGAGAGGAGAAAGTGAGGACTGCAGATTCTGGAGACCAGAGTGGAAAAGTGTGGTGCTGGAAAAGCGCAGTAGGCCAGGCAGCATTGGAGGAGCAGGAGAATCGACTTTTCGGGCATAAGCCCATCTTCAGGAATCTTCCTGAAGAAGGGATTATGCCCGAACCATCGATTCTCCTGCTCCTCGGAGGCTGTCCGGCCTGCTGCACTTTTCCAACACCACACTTTTCAAAACTGGTGGGGAGGGCAATTATGTCTGCCTGCAATGACAAAATGGTCTGCTGCTGGAAAACTACAGTCAAAAGCACCCAAGCTGGCCTTTGTTGCCAGCTGAATCCTTGAGTTGGATTAACAAATTGGATTAATTGCACATTGCATTTTGCTATGGAGCACTAAGGTCCATCATACTCATTACTATCTCACCTCCAGGAAAACAGTCCAGGAATGGGGTGGAACCAAAGAGACTTTGATATGTTATAATATTGCGGGATTAATACTGCATTGAAAAGTTTTTCCTCTAACCAAAAGAGGTGGAGAAGCTGATGTTGACAAAGGTAACTCTGTTATCTTCTTACTGTTTCATCACTCAAACATATCCAGAGTGTAAGTAAGTCATGCCACAATATTTACAAATGCTTTACAAAAGTTAGTACACTTGCAGGATTATGTGATGCTGTTATGTTTACTTTCAGAAATTTCAACAATGATAATAAGATATTCGAGCTTCATTCTTAATTATGTCACTATTTGAAAATTTGTGGTCAATGACCCAAGCAACTAGGCCCAATATAAAATTGGCTGAACAGTTTCTGCAAGCAAGGCCTGTTGGAATGCAGAGGCCATGGTTACCACAAGTCAACAGGAAACAAGGACCAACCCAGACCTGTATTGCATAACAAACAGAGGTAGTCAACCTTAACAATGGCAGATTCATTATGATCTGAAACCCATTAAGAGGTACTCAATCAGAACAAAAGGGTGCCTGCTCCCTTTTGTAGCAAAGAGTACAATGGGTGGATGGAGGTGGGATGAAGTTGATAGGTCAGAGAGAAGAGTGGAGTGGATAGGTGGAAAAGAAAATAAGCTGGTAGGACAGGTCAGGGGGATGGTGCTGAGCAGGAAGTTTGGAACTAGGGTGAGGTGGGGGAAGGGGAAATGAGGAAACTGGTGAAGTCCACATTGATGCCCTCGGGTTGAAGTATTCCGAGGCGGAAGATGAGGCGTTCTTCCTCCTGGCGTCTGGTAGTGAGGGAGCGGCAAAGGAGGCTTAGGACCTGCATGTCCTCAGCTGAGTGGGGGGAGGGGGGGGGCAAGTTGAAATGTTGGGCCACAGGGTGGTGTGGTTGATTGGTGGATTGGTGCGGGTTTCCCAGAGATGTTCCCTAAAGCGCTCTGTTAGGAGGCATCCAGTCTCCCCAATGTAGAGGAGACTGCATTGGGAGCAACGGATACAATAAATGATATTGGTGAATGTGCAGGTAAAATTTTGATGGATGTGGAAGGCTCCTTTAGGGCCTTGGATGGAGGTGAGGGAGGAGGTGTGGGTGCAGGTTTTGCAATTCCTGCCGTGGCAGGGGAAGGTGCCAGGACGGGAGGGTGGGTTGTTGGGGGGCGTGGACCTGACCAGGTAGTCATGGAGGGAAAGGTCTTTGCGGAAGGCGGAAAGGGGTGGGGAGCGAAATATATCCCTGGTGATGGGACATCTGGTGGCCATTCCCTGAGCGAAGACTCCATGTGAGATCCTTCCTTGTAATAAGAAGAGTAAAAAGACCCTGACTTCCTTGTTGGTACAGCTCATTGAATTGGACGCAGCAACCCAATCAAGTTCACTTATTGTGTAAGAATTTTTTTTACTTCTGAGTGCTTTGCTTGTCTCATACAATAACAGCACCTGGGTAAACATATTTTATGTGTAACAAACTGGTCAAAGTGTGTGTTTAAATATTGCACAGGCAACATTTTTGTGCCCCAAGTGGCCTTTGATAAGTTGCTCCAAAGTTGAACCCACCAGCCTTGTATTCTCAAAAATCCAACCTGAGCCTGATTTAAGAGGGCAGCTGCCCCACATGACAGCCAAGATTCAAGAGGGTGGATGAGGATAGAGGCAATCAACCAGTAATTGGGCCATAAGCCAAGTGTTTCAAAAAGTGAGATGATCAAACAGTAGAATTCGAAGCAAGGTTAGTTAAATTCTAGAATCAGTCACGAGAACAGCTAAGATTCCTGGAGTTTCAGAGGGGTGCAACATGCTTTTCCGATATGCCTTAGATGAAGATGGACTGGAACAGAAATTTGGCGAAAGCCAGATCCCAAACCCAGTCGACTTCTGTATCTCTGGATAGTCCAGAGAGAGAGAATAAAGAGGCAAGAAGAACTGAACATAGGGTTAAGGGCCCACAAGAGAAAGAGAGAGAGAGAAAACAGTGTATTACAAGGTAACAATAGGAGAAAATGGCCAGAGTGAGAAGAAACAATCAAAATGTACACAAAAAACAGTGGCTCAGGTATTGCAGTAAATATCATGTCCGGGATCCACAGGGACAGAAATGCTAGGAGGCAACATGGAATGCTGAAGGGAAGTGCACTTTAAAACTCAGCAAGGCCTGAAACATCGATTTTCCTGCTCCTCGGATGCTGCCTGACCTGCTGTGCTTTTGCAGTGTCACACTCTTGACTCTAATCTCCAGTATCTGCAGCCCTCACTTTTGTCAAGGCTATAGTGATAGCCAACTGCATGAAGCTGCTGCGAAATCGAGAATGAGAGAATGTGAAACTAAGCAAGAAGCTGGAGGAAGTGAAGCAGACACTGGAGAAAATAAGAGTCAAAGCAGCACAGCAGGAACAAAGGAAACAGGTGAATTTAGTACACATGGACCGGTTCCAGACCCAGTGTGTAAAAGCTTATCAAGAAGTACAACATGCGATCAACAACCATGATAAAGCCCAGAAAGCTGCAACTGAGTTATCAGAAATATTAGCCAATTTATAGTTTGCGCTCAAAGTCCTGTACCAGGCAGGCAAAGAAAATAAAGCCTGCACTATAGAACATTCTAAATGCCAGTGTGAGATTGATAAGTTGCAGTTTTCAGCACGGAAAGGAAGGACATGTACATTTGGAATAATAGGGAAGGAAAACAGTTAAAAGGTAGAAATGGGGGAAAAGAGAGGAACAAGCTCACAGGTACACTGAGTGCAGCAATCACTAGGGACCCCACCTCCCTGCCAGAGCCTTCTGCAACCTGTGTCTTACCGTGTCTCAATGAACCGTCTAACAACAATCTGCCAGGATGGTCCAAGTAATGAAAATCTAATGACATCCATAACCTCGTTCATAGTAGCACAACTGGCTGAGATAGCAAACAAACTCTATATTTGAGCCCTCTGCTGACCTGCATATGATCCTGAGCCTTGCAGTTCACTCTGCCTTCCCCAATCCCCAGAACCTTGGGGAGAGTAGTTATAGGACATGAAAGCAACAATTTTAGCAGCAGTCAGCTACAATAGAGGAGATCCGATGGAAGGTGTAAATAAGTGTATGCAGCAAAAAGGAGAGCATTCAACTATATTTGCCAGTCAGCTGTGGACACAGTTCACAGGAGCCTCTGTGAACCTAAACTGGACTGCACTGATACCACAAAACAAACTAAAATGGTCCCAAACATTTGTCGCATATGGTACTCAGACAGCAAGGAAACCTTGTGACAATTTTGACCCTACAGACAACACCCATACAGAACAATGGCTGTTCAGGCAGATGGCGTAGGCTTGGGAGAAAGAGATGCATGAATCAGAGCGCCCCAAAGGAGCACTGCTCCGGTGCCTGTAGATTTAATTTGGTATTCATTCATTAAACTTTTCTTAGAATGTCTATGCAACAACCCATTCCAATTCCAAACTTTAGGTTAAATCCCTGAAACACCAGTAAGGAAAAATTAGCACCTGACCAAAATTGGCAATTTTAGAATAAAATGAAAAATTGGGAGGAAACAATTTTTGTGAACAAAAGTAAACCAATGGGGAAAAGGTTTGATCAAGGAGCATGGGTCAACAGTCTGTCTCCATGAATGGAAATACTGTGTAGATGGTAAGCAAGAGTGAATGGTGTGTAGAGGGTCAGCCTCCTGGTGGTTGGAGGCAGCGGTGGATGTTGCACATCCAGGCGATTGTAGGCAGTGCCAGTGGACTTTTCAAGATGGTGGCGCCACCTAGAGGACATCTCAGAGGGGGCCGGCCAGAATGGGACTCTTGGTGCAGTGGCAGCCTGGCTTGGCAGTGGAGCCAAGGACCCATGGTTGCAGCATGTCCAGAGCATGGACTCCAAGCGTTGGCAAGTCAGCAGCTGCAGTGGCAGCATCATTGTATGCCCAGAGCGGGGAGTCCTGGTTATCGGTGAGGCAGCAACAGCAACGGAGCCAGGATCTCCAGGGAAAATGTGGGTTCAGCAGCAAAGAGATGGCGCCTAATGAGTGGCGACTCCTACGATGGTGGGTTTAGCACAGATGGCAATGAGGTGGTGAAGGAGGGGTGGCGGCGCAGTTGTCCTGTCGCTGGTGAACTGGCTCAGGACTCATGGTGAAGGGGACGGAACAAAGATAGACTCTCTTTCAGTTTTTTTAATTCTTAAACTATTCAAAATGGCACTGGATTGTGGCGACAGCTGAAGCTTTTCATTGTATTTTACTGTCCTAGTCACTGTAAAATGCAAGTGACAATACATCATTCAAATTCAGGGAGGTTTTAAATAAGATAGTTACAGGTGCTGCCTTGACTTCTTTCAGGAAGTGAGCAGTATACTGCACGCGCCTCTTCTTATTATCATCTACTTTGTCTTTGGAAGACCAGTCAAACTAGGAGAGACCTACTCTGGCTATATATGATTCACCCCACTGGACACAGGCGAACATCAGAATGGTTTATTATGGGTCTTTAATATATCTCATAATTGTCACAGTAAAATTCATTTGGTGGAAGAAACTTCTATTACAAAACTTAAGTACGCAGATGATGCTCAGCCAATAATCTCCACGCATAAATTAAAGATTCTTTTGAATATACCTGTAAATATTCATTTTCTGTTCATGACAAAGGTGGTACAAGCCTATTGGTATTTTTGATTTTACAATGTTTGAGATTTGTACTGCATTTGATGTTTGCAATGCTTAAGCTTTCTGAGTATGAGTTAGGCATTTTTTAAAGTATCTAATTAAAGGTGATGTGGAGATTAGATTACTTACAGTGTGGAAACAGGCCCTTCGGCCCAACAAGTCCACACCGACCCGCCGAAGCGCAACCCACCCATACCCCTACATTATCCCTTACCCCATACCACTATGGGCAGTTTAGAATGGCAAATTCACCTGACCCGCACATCTTTGGACTGTGGGAGGAAACCGGAGCACCCGGAGGAAACCCACGCAGACACGGGGAGAACGTGCAAACTCCACACAGTCAGTCGCCTGAGTCGGAAATTGAACCCGGGTCTCCAGGCGCTGTGAGGCAGCAGTGCTAACCACTGTGCCACCGTGCCGCCCACAAAGATGCTGGAGTTGGATTAGGGTGGACAAGGTCAAAAACAAATGACACCAGGTTATAGTCCAACAGATTTATTTGAACTGGCAAGCTTTCAAAGCCACGTTCCTTCTTCATGCATGGTATGATAGAAAGGTATATCCCTTAAACCTCTCGATCATACCATGCCTGAGGAAGGAGAAGAATTCTGAAAGCTTGTAATTTCAAATGATCCTGTTGGACTATAACCTGGTGTCATTTGATTTTTGACCAAATTAAGGGGTGTGTATATAGCGAAAGGGTTAGAGATTTTGGGCTGACATCTGTAACTCTGATGTTTGCCTGCAAAGGGAATTTGACTTGGGTTGTGTGATCCTATTCTCTGAGGCTCATGGGACCAAAAGGAGGCACTATGGTCAAGTGGCCAGTGGCCAAAGCAACTAGGTCAAACATAAATTTGGCAAAGAGACAGAGGTTACCACAGGTCAAAAGCAACCAAGATCTCGCCCAGACCTGTACTGCATATTGAACAATGGAAGAGTCGTAATGACCCGAAACACATACAAGCGGTACCCAGACAGAAAAAAAAGGGACAGACATTATATTTGCGCATTCCATAGTTTTGGCCAGACCCCTTAACACCGGGGAGTAATCATATCATGGAAAGAGAATGGGTACATGGCCTAACCTCATTGGGCAGACCTGTTAATGACCACTCGCAGGAGCTTGACAATCTCGACTCGATCCACCTCTGTGCTGTTAATGTGTAGGGGAAAGTGAGTAACATCCTGCCGAAAGTCAATAATGAGTTCCTTGGTCTTGCCAGCATTGAGAGCTAGATTGTTCTCAGTGCACCATTTTTCCAGATCTCCCACTTCCCATCTGTAGTCTGTTTCGTCGCCATCTGAGATTCAACTGACTACGGTGGTGTCATCTGCGAACTTGTAAATAGCATTAGTCTGCTATTTGGCAAAGCAGTCATGGGTATACAGAGAGTACAACAGGGGGCTGAATACACACCCCTGGAGGGCTCCAGTTTTGAGTGTTAGTGAGAATGAAATATTGTCTCCAATCTTCACTGATTGTGGTCTGTGGGTCAGGAAACTGAGGATCCAGTTGCAGAGAGTGAGGCTTAGTCCGAGATCAGTAGCCTATACCTGCCCTCTCCACTCCCCGACCACACCCCCATCCCCATTTAGACCCAAGTGCGACATCAAATTCCTTGACATTATCCATCACATCCAACTTGGCTCAACAGTAGCATTGCCACCTTTGAGACAGCAAATTTAAGGCATGCTCCAGATGTTAAATATGTTCTCCAACTGATGTTTTAGTGGAGTGCTGCATGATTGAGATGCTGTCTTTTGCGTGAAGTATTGAGAGATCCTGACTGCCCTCTTAAGAGCAATAAACTTTGTATAAAGAAGACCATGAGAGTTTTGGTGACTCTCTTTGACAGTTGCTATTCAACCAATACTGCTAATAATAAGTGATCTGATCACTTATCTCATTGGAGCTTGTGGAATTTTATTATGTGAAAATTATCTGTCACATTTTGTGAATTACAACAGTGACTAGACTTCAAACAAAGTGAAGTGTTTTGGGATATCCTAAGGCTGTGCAAGTTCTTTTAACAAGTGACATCATCAAATGGTAGATCTTCATGAAAGAGAAAAAATACAGGAAATGTCTTTATAGATTTTTAGTCATATCTCCGTGGGAGCTTTGTAATAAAGCTTTATGAATAAAACTAATATTAGAGTCTGACCCTGCTGTCACATTTCAAGGGAAGGACATAGTAAAATAATGTTGTCTTCTGACTTTCAAAACATTTGTTTCCACATAATATTACGGAGTATAAAAATCGAAACAGAATTTCCGTGTGAGTTTGCATTTTGAAGTTTTCACAATCATATCTTCAGTTGCATCGACCAAGGCGCATCACTTTTATTTGTCCAAGTAGATTTCCCAGCTCAATAATCAGGAGTATTGTAATCAGTCATCACAGCTGTCAGTTTCTTGTGATTGTTATTCAATTGCAACTTCCATTTATTTTGCATCTTTAATGTAGTGAAATGTTTGAATACTTTACAGATGCATGTTTGAACACAATTTGATTGAGTTATGAGGAGATATTATGACATGTTAGGGCAAGGACTGATTAAAGATAGTGAACATGGCTTTGTGTGTGGGAAATCAGGTCTCACAAATTTGATTGAGTTTTTTGAAGAAGCAACAAAGAGGATTGATGAGGGCAGAGTGTTCGACAAGGTTCCCCATAGGAGACTGATTAGCAAGGTTAGATCTCATGGAATACAGGGAGAACTAGCTATTTGGATACAGAACTGGTTCAAAGGTAGAAGACAGAGAGGGGTGGTGGAAGATTGTTTTTCATACAGGAGACCTTTGACCAGTGGAGTCCCACAAGGTTCAGTGTTGGGTCCATTACTTTTAGTCATTTATATAAATGATTTGGATGTGAACATAAGAGGTATAGTTAGTAAATTTGCCGATGACACCAAAATTGGAGGTATAGTGGACAGCGAAAAAGGTTACCTCAGGTTACAATGGAATCTTGATCAGATGGGCAAATGGGGTGAGAAGTGGCAAATGGAGTTTAATTCAGATAAATGCGAAATGCTGCATTTTGGAAAAGCAAATCTTAACAGGACTTATGCACTGCTGCAAATGTGTTGCTGGTCAAAGCACAGCAGGTTAGGCAGCATCTCAGGAATAGAGAATTCGACGTTTCGAGCATAAGCCCTTCATCATTCCTGATGAAGGGCTTATGCTCGAAACGTCGAATTCTCTATTCCTGAGATGCTGCCTAACCTGCTGTGCTTTGACCAGCAACACATTTGCAGCTGTGATCTCCAGCATCTGCAGACCTCATTTTTTACTCGAGGACTTATGCACTTAATGGTAAGGTCCTAGGGAGTGTTACTGAACAAAGAGACCTTGGGTGCAGATTCATAGTTCCTTGAAAGTGGAGTTGCAGCTAGATAGGATAATGAAGAAGTCGTTTGGTATGCTTTCCATTATTAATCAGAGGGATTGAGTATAGGAGTTGGGAGGTCATGTTGCAGCTGTACAGGACATTGGTTAGGCCACTTTTGGAGTATTGCGTGCAATTCTGGACTCCTTCATGTTGGAAAGATGTTGTGAAACTTGAAAGCATTCAGAAAAAATTTACAAGAATGTTGCTAGGGTTGGACGATTTGATGTATAGGGAGAGGTTGAATAGGCTGGGGTTGTTTTCCCTGGAGAGTTGGACGCTGAAGGGTGGCGTTATATAAAATCATGAGGGGCATGGATAGGATAAGAAGACTAAGCCTCTTCCTTGGGGTGGGGGAGTCCAGAACTAGGGGCTTAGGTTTAGGTTGAGAGAGGCATGATATAAAAGAGACCTAAGGGGCAATTTTCTTCACTCAGAGGATGGTACGTGTATGGAATGAGCTGCAAGAGGAAGTGGTGGAGGCTAGTACAATTGTAACATTTAAAAGGCATCTGGATGGGTATATGAATAGGAAGGGTTTGGAGAGATATAGGCTGGGTGTTGGCAGGTGAGACTAGATTGGGTCGGGATATCTGGTTGGCATGGATGAGTCGGACTGAAAAGTCTGTACATCTCTATGACTCTATGTGTCTATTACTAAGTGTAGTAATCAGTCTCGAGGGGATAATAGTTTTGAAGGTTGAACTGTAGTCAACGAGTAGGATTCTTACGTAGCTGTTCTTGGTGTCAAGATGGTTGGTCCGATAGACACCTTGGAGTGGATCAAGAGTAGTGGGGAGGCTGGAGTTGATTAATGCCATTACCAGCCTTTCAAAGCACTTCATGACCACCGAAGTTAGGGCCATTGGGTGGTAGTCATTGAGACATGCTGTACGAGCCTTCTTCAGCACAGGGATGATGTTGGCCTTTTTGAAACAGGCAGGGATAGTGGCCTACTGCAGGGAGACGTTGAAGATGTACAAGAAGATTTCTGCCAGGTGATCTGCACATGCTCTCAGTGCATGGCCTGGTACTCTGTCTGGTCCCATCACTTTCCTTGGATTCACACAAGGAAAAACTGATTTGACCTCTGCCGAAATCATCAACAACAATAAGCTTTTTGGACTCTTCATGTGGACACACTGGTTACAAAGGCCCAACAATGTCTCTTCTTCCTCAGGCACCTGAGGAAATTTGGCATGACAGCGAATACCCTTGCCAACTTTTATAGGTGTGCCATCGAGAGCATTCTGTCTGGATGTATGGTAACTGTACCATTCAAGATCAGAGATGGTTACAGAAAGTGGTGAACTCAGCCCAGACAATCGCAAAGGCCAGCCTCCCATCTATAGAATCCATCTACCAGGCCCGCTGTCAAGAAAAGACTGCCAGCATTCTCAAAGATCCATTCCACCCTGGCAATGCTTTTCTACAACCTCTACCATCAAGGAGAAGGTACAGAAGCCTGAATACACACCAGTCGGTTTCATAACAGTTTCTACCCTACTGTTGTTAGAATACTGAATGGACTCATAAACTCTTCGCATTAGTCTGTACGTGTGTTTTTGTTTTGCTGCTGTTTACCTATTATTTATTTATCTCTACTCTTTCACTATGTGACCTGCCTGTATTACTCGCAAGATAATGTTTTGCACTGTGCCTTGCTACAGTGCCTCAATTCAATTCAATTCAAATTCCCATTGATTTAGTCAGAGGATATTCTGAAGGACTCAGAAAGTGGGAAATAAGAAGGGACATCTGGGGGGGCCATTCCCTTAGCAAAGACTTGGCTGCCGAATAGTCCACATGAGAACCATCTTTGTACTAAGAAGACCCAAATGCCCTGTCAAATTGGGTCCAGCAGCCCAATTAAGTTCATCAAAGTGGGTAGTAAATATGTTTTTCAGGCATTCAGCCTAGTTTGGGAAAAGTTAATTTAATTTGTGTAAGAGGTTTCTTTAACTTCCAGCTGTTTTAAGAAAACTAAGTTTGAATTGCAGTCTTTTGTTTGTCTCATACAATAACATCATCTGGGTAAGAACATTTTATGAGAATCAAACTGCTCAAATTATCTGTATAGAATACTTCACAGGCCACAAAAAGGTGAATTACATTATTGTCTTCTGATCACTATTAAACATTTATAATCTCAATATAACACAAGCTAAACGTTTAAATTATTTTACAATTATGCATTGTGTTATTGTTTTAACATTTTACCCTATTACATTTTCTATAAAATTAATGTATTTTATGAAAGGTCACAATCTGTAGGTTTCACTCAAAAATCAATGAATTCCCACAACATCACCAAAAACCTGGAAACATCCCATAACAAGAATAACATTTGACTCAATAAATCAATGGACCTAGTTAGAAATAAAAGGAATAACAGAACATTATCCTTGAAACATTATTCAGAAACCCATGCAATAAAAATGGAATTTACCTTAATCCATTACTATAAACCAAAAGCTCTTATTATATGATGGCAACTTAATCAAAATATAACATTTTGCCCATATAAATGTTATCAATTATACTGTAATGTCATCAAACAGCACTATTTAAAATATATTATAATATAAATGAACAAATATAGTTTAATTTTTAAAATTCTGAAAATATACAGATAGTTCATCAGTGTCTCTACACACACAGCTTAGTACTTCTGTTAAAAAACTCTTGGTCACATCGGAACTGTTCTGATCTGTAACATTAACTTATTTTTATTAATTAGGGCATAGTATGGAAAATGTTTAATTCATTGTTCAGATGTCCACCTTTTTCATTTTTAAAATCTTATCCCCGTATGTAGATGCAGAAAGTTCTCTATTAACCCCACACATAAAGTATCCAAGTAACCTGTCTGCAGGTCCACTTCAGAAACTACAATATTTAAACAGGAACCTTGAACAAAGTTTTGACTGCAATATGAAATTTATGTGCTCTGCATGAATTTCCTGGTTCAGGAAATATGTCAGCGAAGTGGGTGGTGAGATTAAGCAGCACTTCAATGGGAGTAGTTAAATGTCAAGACTCTAGATATGAACAAATGCTTAGTGTTTACTGCGTTTGGTGACAGTAATTGTTATGAGAGATTTATTTATGCAGCTTGGAAATGTTGGCAGTGAAAACATCAGCGAGTGGTGCATCGGATCTGCTTTTTGATAGCCACCAGTACATAAGTTGAGGAAGATCAGCATCTGAAGCAGCAATGGTGTGAAGAGGAAGTTACAAGTGAATAACAGAGGAAAGCAACAGAAAGGTCGAGGTGGTAGGAGGCACGATCCTTCGAATAGAATATATGGAAGAGGCTTCTTTGACCTATTGGAACAGTAGTGCTTTTGAAGGCTAAAATCCAGTGAACACAGGAGGCTCCTAGAAAATGATCAAATACCTGATGGATTTGCAGTATCTATTACCAGTGGCTGTATGTCAATTCTATTGAAGCTATTCCTTCAATATGGAATCAGAGACTTAAGGAAGGATTTAACAGAACATATGCACAACACTGCAAATGGCAGGTCATGAATGAGCCATTTACAAGGACTGAGGGTTGTGTGAACATGACAACAGCCATAAAAAAACAAACATTTAGATTTGAGCCTCTAGCAGGCATAGTTTGTGATCATACACACATTGCAATCCAAACACCCCACATTAAACCTGACTATTTATCAACCACAAAGCTACTTATTCAATCAATATTCAGCTGGTCTGGAACCAACAGCTAATATTTATTTAGCACTGTTAGAACAAAAAAAAACCAAGGCATGTCATGGGAATAGTATCAAAAAGAAATTGATATTCTGGCCCAAAACGAAGCATTAGAACAGATGACCAAAAGCTTGCATAAAGATATGGGTTTTCAGTAGTGTTTTAGAGATGAAATGGGAGAGGGAGGCAGAGAGGTCGAAGGAGGTAATACGATGCTTAAGGTTTAGGCATTTGAATGTACAGCAACATGGTGGAACAATTTAAAGCAATTGTGCAAAATACCAAAACAGAACATGTAGAGATTTTGAAACATTGTAAGGATGAAGGAGGTTATAGAAGTAGGAGAACCAAAGTCATTAAGAAAACTAAGGCCATTAGATGGATGAGCAAAGGGGTCATTCAGCCCAATGTTTTGCTGCAAAAGTCAATGAGATCATTACTGATCTGATATTCTTCAACTTCACTTTACTCCCTTTTCCCAATACCCTTGATTCCCCTACTAAATAAAAATCTATCTATCTCAGCCATGGATGTCCTTAACCACTTAAGTTCGATAGCGCCTGGCAGTAAAGAATTCCATAAATTCACTTCCCTCTAAGAGAAGAAATTCCTCCCCATCTCTGTCTTCAACTGGCAACTCCTAACTCTTAGATTATGCCTCCAGCCCTAGACTTTCCCAAAAGGGGAAACAATTCTGCTGCATCTGCCTTGTCGAGTCATTAACAATCTTATGTTTTCAATATGGTCATCTCTCATTCTTTTAAACTCCAAAGGGTAGTGGTCCAGTTGACTCAAACTCAGCTCATCAGAAAATCCTTCGTACTGGGATCCATTTAGTGGATCTTCTCTAGACTACCTGTATGCCAGTGAATCTTTCCCTAGATAAGGGGATATACTCCAGGTGTGATCTAAACAGTGCCATATATAGTTTGAGCAACATTTCCATATTTTTACACTTCATTCTCTTTGAAATAAAGGTCAACATTCCATTTGCCTTCCCTACTATGATGCTTCATCACATCTTAGACTGATGCAAAAGGAAGATGCAACACTACTCACACTTCCACTATGTCCACAGTAGGATATAATATCAGCTTCCAAAAAGTGATGTTTCAATGCCCAGAGCATTTCAGTGGGTCCTCATGGGATGGTCAGATGAGAATCCCACATTGTTGTGGCATGTTGTGCCCTTCGCAACTGCAGCAAACAAAATCAGAATGTACTGGATGGAGTGAAAATAGGAGGTTGACAGCAATGTCTGAGGATAAAGATGACGTAACTCATCAGGCTAAGACAGCATGGTGAAGAAATGCATCACAGAGCCTAAAAATTAGAGACAACTTCATAACCACCCTCTTCCATGATGGATGAGCTGAGTTTTGACTTTGTTTAATTGTTTGCAATTCTGCTGCTAATCTGGCAAGCAGTCCCTGCTTAATGGAAAGGGGAAGTTGACCTTGTTATTTTTGCAATCCTTAATTTTTAGAGCTACTGAATAAATGTCTCCTTTTCCATGTGATTGTACATGTGATACCTTCAGATTCTCCCACTTTTAAGTATGTACACATAACCTGCCATACGTAACTCTTAGGAAAAAGCAACAGTGAGACGGTGCACTAAAGTCTCATGGTGCTAACATTAAGTAGATTTTAAGACATCCATTAGGATGCGACATTTGAAGGATGTGTAGTGAAGTTCCTCCTAATAGCCACCACGTTGACAGGACTCCTGAGGAATCTCCTTTGACCCTTCCACTTTAGTCTTCAATAGTTTAGAAGTTGATTAGATTGTTAGGTAGAAGGTCCACTAACTCTGGAGGTGTGTCATAACATGTCCAATTAAAATATATATGCTGTTAAGTAACTTTGAAATGCTTGATTGACTTCTAGGAAAGCACTGAATGGATGAGAGGCAGCACTTAGTCCAGCTTTTCTGTGGACATCAATGTGCTATGAGGTGGAGTACACATATGAGCTGCCCACTGTACACCTCCCAGCTGTGAGTGGCTCTGCATGCCCTTGAAAAATCTGATACCGAGAATGAACCTTTTTCTGCACAGATTTGTGAAATCATTGCTCATTCTGCGCTCTCACTTATAGATGGATGTAAGTATGCAATGATTTCGGCAGGCCATACCGTAGCATATTCCCTCCACATTGTGTTTTTTCTCAGTGTACCCACATTTACAAGGATGTCTGAGGCTATCTATAGTCAAGGAGTCAGTGACTTATGAAAAATGAGCAATGCTTTATGATTACAATTTATTTAATCCTTCAAATGTCTGAAGAGGTTGCTCATCTCTCACATGATTGTGACTTAACCAGGTCTGACAGTATATACTATCGCAGATATAGTAACAGTGCAAGTGAAAATATATTAATAAAAATGGCATATTTTTCAAAATGATGTAGCACCTATGCCAATATGATGTCTTCTTCCACTACCTACCACCACATCTAGATGCAGACCTAATGATAACAATGAGACTGCAGCGAGCCTGATCTGTTATTATCATTGTTGACTTGGGAAACTTAAGACAGTTGGCCTGTTTCATTTGGGTCTGGAGGACCCAGGCCTGCTGTTAGTTTTCTACCTAGGTGGAGGCTCATGCTTCTCAGCTTGCACTGCTTCAGGCTTTGGGATCACAGTTGGTTGGGGGTTGTGGACCTCTGGAATGTCTTGAGAAGCTTCTGGGTATTTAAGTGTTGCTTCGCCTCCATGTGTATCACCCCTCAAATCCCTGAGAGTGTGGCACCTAGAGTGAGATTGATATGTCTTGTCCTCCTCTTGCCTTGCTGACCACCCATGATTAAAGCAATGAAGAACAAGTTGATGTGCTTATCTGGCAATCACTGTGCATTCTGATAATCCTGAATCTCCAAGGCATTCGCCAACCTGTCCATGGAGACAGTCAGGCACCCATGACAAAGCCAATTTTAGAATCAATGCGAATGTTGATGGATACCTCCATCTTTCATTCCAGTTTACTGACTGTCTCTGATACACCTGCCTGACCAGATGCCTGGTGTCTGGCAGTGTTCTTAGTGGAGAACTCTGAGACACAGACATTTCTTCTTTGACTGCCTACAGAGATATACCAAGTGATGTGCCAACCAAATTGTGCCCCTTGTTGAGAAAGAGAACCGATCAAAGGGAAAATCTCTGAGCTGGTGAAGGGTGCAGGTGAACACCCTTCCTGTGTATCCTCTAGGTTTTACTCATTTCCTCATCTGAGGTGTAGAAACAGCTGAGGGTTTCCAGTGCTGATCTTAGTGTAGGTTCACTGTATGCTGCTGGTGTTTGCATAAGGAAGACAATTGTTTATAAAAGATGAATAAAAGCTTTTGCAGATTAAGAATGAATTGTCACCAGCAGTAATTGTATTAGTAGCACAACACAGTGAAACTTATCAGGTGTTTCCAGTGCAGCTTGTCCATTGGTGTCTCCCTGCTTCCGTAGTAGATGTTCTGTTCTTCTTTGGTCACCTCCAATGTTTTCTTCTTGTAGGGACTAAGGACCAACAACCTTGTCCCACCAAGCCAGGGTTGGCCTGATTGTTGGCCAGCTTTTCCTGTAATGAGACAAAAGGAGGGACCGAGTATGGTGAAAGTGGATGCAAAATCAGTTTGTGGGAATGCGTGAACATGGGAGGTGATGAGATGTCCACACTGAGTGAGCAGGAAGGGCACAGAATAGGAAGGGTTAATAGTTTAAGAGGATGAAGTGGATGAAAGCACTTATGTAGAGATGAAGCATGCAATACTGAAAGTCATAGCCCTTCAGCCTTGGTGAGAAGTATGCAGTGGAAGAGTTAATGCGAGTGCTGGTCATCTGAGTGTGAGGTAGCAGAAAGAAGATGCTGGCATTATTTGTGCACTGCAGAAGATCATTGACATTTTTGAGGCACTGGGGCTTGTGGTGCTGGAAAAGCACAGCAGAGCTAGCAGCATCAGAGAAGCAGGAGAATCGATGTTTTGGGCATAAGCCCTGATGAAGGTACTGCCAGGCACTATTTTAACCCAGGACACAGCACTGACTGTGATGCAATTTCAGTTCAGGCTGCTAGATTTATTGGTATGGCTTAATTTGGCAGTCAGAAGAAAAAGCAGCTGCACTCTCTCCACCGTCCTATACAACAGCAGTTCCAGATCTCTGTCCTGGAAGTGGGGATCTAGCTTACTTTGCTTCAGAGACATTTTCAGAGTCCAGCTCTCCAGTGTAAGAGTTCAGTGGCATGAAAGTGGTGCTACAAAAGCACAGCAGGTCAGGCAATATCCGATGAGCAGAAGAATTGACGTTTTGGGCAAAAGCCCTTCATAAGGCCTTCCTAATGAAGGGCTTTTGCCCAAAACATCTATTCTCCTACTCCACAGATGCTGCCTGACCTGCTGTGCTTTTCCAACACCACACTCTCAATTCTAATCTCCAGCATCTGTAGTCCTCACTTTTGCCTAGTGTGAGAGTTCATCCCCACCTTACAGTTTCTCAAGTGATATACTGCTACACTTCAAATATGGTGCTAGAGGCATGGAAGCCAGAAGGTCTTGTGAGTAGCGAGCACATCCATTTCTCTGGCCAAGAAATGCACCCAACATCAAAGCTGGGTTATTAATGTATGATAGAAGAAATCAAGACAGCATGAAATACATTGCCAAAAATCAATGAGTCATAAACCTAACCATGTATTTAGTAGGATCTAACTGCAATTCAATGCCTTTCTATTCAATCTCTGTGTTTGCTTACAGCCATTCTCTGTAGAAGGTCATCACATTCTCATTATCAAAGGTCCAACCTCATGAATCCTTACTGCCCAGGCATTTACTTCAGATCATTTGGTTGCTTTTTAACCTATACGGTTTATATGTTGTCCATGATTGGTACTTTCCTTATGCAATTGTTTTTATTTGCCGCTGGAAACCAACCAATTTTAATGTGGATTATGAATTCCTGCATTAAACGCACATCAAAGAGAACATTTGTGGTCAAGCAATAGGAGGAGATAACCGCCCCAGAATTACTCAACCATTAAGGTTAAGCTGGAAGTCTAGGAAAACATCTGCTAACACTACCAAGGTTCAGAAACAATTCACAATGAAATGTCTAGTGGTCATTTTCTCCGGTAGGGGAACATTTGGAGGAATGAACCTTTTTCTGATCTATGCAAAACAATGGTTGCATTTAAATCTTGAAGTCAAGCTGCAGCTTGGCCACAGAGGAACAGACTCAGTGAGTTGAATTGTTGCTCCTGTTCTTTATTCTTGTAATATTTTTAGAAAAATCAGTACGTGAGTCACTAATGTCATAGGACTGATACATAAGAAAGACTGACAAACATTTGCTTTACAGCCTTGACATCTGATATCTAAGATGAAATTTCCTGTAGGTATGTAAGATATTAAGCAATAAGGAAAAGGTAACTCCAGGACATCATGACAAATTAATTGATGTCAATATCCATTTTTATTACAAGCATTGTTATAGATGAGAAGGACTTCACTAGCTCTGACACACTTGGGACATTTTTAGAGGATGAAAAATGTTCTAAGTTCTTTCTTATTTCTCTTATATGACAAACTGCCAAAAGGCATATTTGATACAGTTTATAAGACAGTTATTGAGTTGCTTCTGCTGTCTGCTTGACACTCAATGGTTTAGACTGGATTAGATTTATTGTCACATGTGTATAAAAAAAAGTGAAAAGTGTTTTTTCACGTCATTGGAAAGTATTGCCACCTCTGGCGCCATCTTGAAACACATGAATACAATGCAAGATTTTCTTGCAATCAAGTTCATCTTCCTTTGTTCTTCATGTTCCTCCTCTGCTGTTACTCTCGTCGCGGCTTGACATCAGCTGGAGTCTGTAAAACGGACTTCTGGGCAGGAGATTTGATCCATTTTGAAGAAATAGCCTTGTTATAAGACAGGAGAAATGAACACAATTCTGGATGGTCTTGCTGCCTGTAGCCCAAAAGAAACTTTGGTTTCTTGGGTTTTGTGAATGGCCAGATGTGGGGAGGAGGATGGTGTGTTCATATTTGTTCAGGTGAGAGGCAATTTTTGGTTTCCTGGATAGTAGCAGCCTAGGGTGGTTTTGCAGTATGTGAAGGAGTGTTCCTTCTTTTTCCAGCACCATAAATGCATACTAAAACCCAATCACTGTGTTCCTCTTCAGATAGGAGTGTCAGCTAATGTTTGGACAGAGCATGTTCATCATACAGTACAGTCCTATCTATTTCTTTTTCATGAATTAGTAGTTTAAGTTGAATGAATGCCTATACAGAATAAAATAAATTATGAACGCAACACAATTATTTTATTCTATTACAAACAGAAACAATGGCACTACATAAACATTTAAGATTTTGAAAAGAAACAAGTATGCCTATGCCCTTGAACAACTGAAAAGTTCTGAATTCTTGGGTTTGGTGTGTCAATCCTTTGAAAATCTGAATTTCATAGATTATTATGTCTGAATTCTGTGGGAAAAAAAAACTTTTCTGCTATAAATATGAAGCCGAGGCTAAGTGATAAAATTATATTGTTGGTATGTCATAGTTGTGTGGAATTTGCCTGATAACATTTCTTAATTGTGTCTGTAAGATAAAGTGGAACATAGTAATTCAAAATCACTTCAAGTTAAAATTTAAATCACTGAAAGTTGTACTATAAATGATTTCCTCCATGAAGTAGTATTTTATCCTTCTTGTGATAAAACATTTATAAATTGAATACATGTATACACATATATCACTTTTTCAAAATTTTTGGGATATTTTTGACAGATCTATGGTCCACCACATTTGTAAATATTGAAGCCACATCTAAACATTTCCAAAATATTGTTTAATGTTTTAAAGCCCTTTTCATACATGCTCTATTGTGGAATGTCAGGCTGAATCTTAGACACTTCTGGCCAAGTTTCAATTGTTTTGAGTTTTTATAGGAGGTCTCATTGTGAGGCTTAGCAAGATCTTTCACCATATCTGACCAAACTCACCTCATTAACAATCTACCCCAACCCTATGGCATCTGTCTCGTCCAAGTCTAGCCTCATTTTACCATATGGTGTTTACGAAACAACTCGGGACTTAGCAGATGTCCACCAAAAGACCAGCATCCCTGGCACCCACGTCATCTTTAAAAGGCCTCCATGTACCAGGACAAATGTTGGCAAACCAGCATTGCCCTGCACTGGCAATGTAATGGCACAGCAGTCACAAAGTCACACTGATTATAGCATATAGCCAACAAAACTGACATTCCCTTGAATATACAACCCCATTTCTCAGCCTAATTGCTGTTTAATCATCAGGCCACATAATTTATTGTCCTTAGCTGCATTGCATTTAAACACCATCCCTAAGTCAGTGCTAATGTGTCCCCAGTGGTCACTGTTGACTTAGAGTTTGTCATTGTCTGTAGGGGAAAATCACAATCAGGCAAGCAATTGGACAGTTCCAAACATGAGCTTTCATTTACAGTCAGAAAAGGGAACACGAGCAAAATGAATAGAGGCTGCATTCCCTGATAGTCGGCTGCATCGACCTCATCTACTAAAAGCAAGTATCAGTCAGGCCCTATCTGATCTCTGCTGTGCAATGCAACTGAGCTCTGTCATGCACAAGGACAGCTTGCTCCTCCCCAATTCCTTATCCTCCTCTTTGGGAGACTGCTCCTTTTCTTCCAGTTCATCAGCATCTTGCACATTGCCTCATCGTCTGTTCCAACTGTGCAGAGCACAGCACACCAGGATGACGCATCACTGTATCTGGTCTATATTGGAGCACCCTCCTCATCATGAGAAGGCTCATTATATTGAAATTTGCTTGAAACAGTCTTCCTTTCCCTCTGAGACGTGACATTATACTTTAATGCTGCCCACCTTGCTTCTGTACATTCTTCCTATGGAGGCCATGCTGGTGTCATTCCCTACATCATTCACCCTTTTATACTTTGAGATTACATCTCTCAAATCTTTGTCCCTATCTCAATAAATACCTCTGCTTTCCCTCAGCCAACTTGATTGTTCCACCCTTTTTTTTTTGGCAGTGATCACCTCTTTTACCACTACAGTCCCCTCTTGACAATCGACACGCTGACTCCAGGACTGTATTCACCCCCAGACCAAGGACTTTGATGAGTAGTGCTTATACATAACCAACCACACTTCAGACAGGTGTCTTTGCAGCTCTGTAACTGACAATTACAATTCCCCTGCCTATTTTTGTGTGCCATTAATATGGTGGCTATCAAGAAATGATTGTCCTTAATAGGCAATTCACTATTGCCTAGAGAGAAACTAGCCTTAAAACTCGATTCTGTCACAAACATTGCCACAACCCACGTCATTCTGGCCGCTGTAAGATCCTGTGTAGTTTTAGCTATTCTACGGCAATTTTCTGGAGGCCTGATTCTAAAGAACCAAGTCAGTTTCCAATTTTCTCTATTATTACAAAAGATGATATTATTTTTTTCAAAGTTCAAAAGTTTGGCTCTAAATAATGTTAGACTACTGAAACTTTTTAATTTTCTCAACAAGATGATGTCTGATCAATGTAAGGGTTTTCTCAACTTTGAATTTAGATTTTATTGTCTCGTATTAGAAATTGCACAGCCTCAGCTTACAGACATATTAATCACTATTGAATTAGATATATACAGCAGATACGCTGTCTTTGTTGATTCCAGAGTACGCTTTTAAAATTAGAGTCATAGAGATGCACAGCACGGAAACAGACCCTTCAGTCAAACCCGCCCATGCCGACCAGATATCCCAACCCAATCTAGTCCGACCTGCCAGCACCCAGCCCATTTCCATCCACACCCTTCCTATTCATACACCCATGCAAATGCCTCTTAAATGTTGCAATTATACCAGCCTCCACCACATCCTCTAGCAGCTCATTTCAGACATGCACCACGTTCTGCGTGAAAAGGTTGCTCCTTACATCTCTCTTATATCTTTCCCCTCTCACTCTAAACCTATGCCCTCTAGTTCTGGACTCCCTGACACCAGGGAAAAGACTTTGTATATTTATCCTATCCATGCCCCTCATAATTTTGTAAACCTCTATAAAGTCACCCCTCAGCCTCCGATGCTCCAGGGAAAACAGCCCCAGCCTGTTCAGCCTCTCCCTGTAGCTCAGATTCTCCAACCCTGGCAACATCCATGTAAATCTTTTCTGAACCTTTTCAAGTTTCACAACATCGTTCCGATAGGAAGAAGACCAGAATTGCACGCAATGTTCCAACAGTGGCCTAACCAATGTTCTGTACAGCTGCAACATAACCTCCCAACTCCTGTACTCAGTACTCTGATCAATAAAGGAAAGCATATCAAACGCCTTCTTCACTATTCTATCTACCTGCGACTCCACTTTTAAGGAGCTATGAACCTGCACTCCAAGGTCTCTTTGTACAGCAACACTCCCTAGGACCTTACCATTAAGTGTATAAGTCCTGCTAAGATTTGCTTTCCCAAAATGCAGTACCTCGCATTTATCTGAATTAAATTCCATCTGCCACTTCTCAGCCCATTGGCCCATATGGTCCAGATCCTGTTGTAATCTGAGGTAACCCTCTTCGCTGTCCACTACACCTCCAATTTTGGTGTCATCTGTAAACTTACTAACTGTACCTCTTATGTTTGCATCCAAATCATTTATGTAAATGACAAAAAGTAGAGGGGCCAGCACCGATCCTTGTGGCACTCCACTGGTCACAGGCCTCCAGTCTGAAAAACAACCCTCCACCACCACCCTCTGTCTTCTACCTTTGAGCCAGTTCTGTATCCAAATGGCTAGTTCTCCCTGATTCCATGATATCTAACCTTGCTAATCAGTCTCCCATGGGAAACCTTGTCAAAAGCCTTACTGAAGTCCATATAGATCACATCTACTGCTCTACCCTCATCAATCTTCTTTGTACTTCTTCAAAAAACTCAATCAAGTTTGTGAGACATGATTTCCCACGCACAAAGCCATGTTGACTATCCTGAATCAGTCCTTGTCTTTCTAAATACATGTACATCCTGTCTCTCAGGATTCCTTCTAACAACTTGCCCACCACCGAGGACAGGCTCACCGGTCTATAGTTTCCTGGCTTGTCTTTACCACCCTTCTTAAACAGTGACACCACGTTTGCCAACCTCCAGACTTCCGGCACTTCACCTGTGACTATCGATGAATCAGATATCTCAGCAAGAGGCCCAGCAATCATTTCTCTAGCTTCTCACAGAGTTCTCGGATATACCTGATCAGGTCCTGGGGATTTATCCACTTTTAACTGTTTCAAGACATTCAGCACTTCCTCCTCTGTAATGTGCAAGATGTCACCATCTATTTCCCTACTGTCTATATCTTCCATATCCTTTTCCACAGTAAATACTGATACAAAATATTCATTTAGTATCTCCCCCATTTTCTGTGGCTCCACACAAAGGCCACTTTGCTGATCTTTGAAGGGCCCTATTCTCTCTCTAGTTACCCTTTGGTCCATAATATATTTGTAAAAACCTTTTGGATTCTCCTTAATTTGATTTGCCAAAGCTATCTCATGTCCCTGTTTTGTCCTCCTGATTTCCCTCTTAAGTATACTCCTACTTCCTTTATACTCTTCTAAGGATTCACTCGATCTATCCTGTCTATACCTGACATATGCTTCCTTCTTTTACTTAACCAAACCCCCAATTTCTTTAGTCATTCAGCATTCCCTATATCTACCAGCCTTTCCTTTCACCCTGACAGGAATATACTTTATCTGGATTCTTGTTATCTCATTTCTGAAGGCTTCCCATTTTCTAGCCATCCCTTTACCCGCGAACATCTGCCTCCAATCAGCTTTCAAAAGTTCCTGCCTAATACCGTGATAATTGGCCTTTTTCCAATTTAGAACTTCAACTTTTAGATTCGAATGGAGATGGAGAGGTAAGTAGTGAGGGTGACAGAAAGATTCTGCAAAAGGATATTGACAGGTTAAATGAATGGACAAAAATGTGTTCGATGACATATAATGTGAGAAAATGTGAAATTATACATTTTGGAAGGAAGAAGAGGGAAAGATAATATTATTTAAATGAGGAAAGACTGCAGAAAGCTGTATCATAGAGGGATTTTGCAGTCTTTATGCATGAATCACAAAAAAACTCCTCTAAATTCAATGGGTAATAGGGAAGGCAAGTGGACTGTTGGCCTTTATTTCAAAGTGAGCTGAAAATGTGTTGCTGGTTAAAGCACAGCAGGTTAGGCAGCATCCAAGGAACAGGAAATTCGACGTTTCGGGCCAGAGCCCTTCATCAGGCATTCTTGATGAAGGGCTCTGGCCCGAAACATCGAATTTCCTGTTCCTTGGATGCTGCCTGACCTGCTGTGCTTTAACCAGCAACACATTTTCAGCTTTGATCTCCTGCATCTGCAGACCTCACTTGTTAATCGAAGATTTATTTCAAAGTGAACAAAGTATAAAAATAGGGAAGCCTTATTAAAACTATGCAGGCACTGGTCAGACAGCATCTTGAATACTGTGAGAATAGTTTTGGTCCCTTTATCTAAGGAAAGATATACTGGCATTGGCGGCAGTCCAGAAAGTTCATTAGGCTAATCCTGGATATGGAGGGATTTTCTTGTGAGGAGAGATTGAGTTGGTTATCCCTGTGCTCATTAGAATTTAGAAGAATCAGAACTGCCCTTAATGAAACATATAAGACTCTCAGGACATTTTACAGGGTAGATGTGGAGAGATTTTTTCCACCTTGTGAGGCAGCCCAGGACTAGACAGCATAACCTCAAAGGAGTCAACCATTTATTGCAAAGACGAGGATGAATTTTTCCTCCGAGGGTAGTGAACCTGTGCAATCTTTTTGGTGGTTAAGAATATTCAAGCTGTGACAGACTAATTTTTAATCAGTAAGGGAATCAAGGGGTATGAGAGAAAGACAGTAAACTAGATTTGATGGTTATCAGATCAGCCATCATCTCCTTAAACAGACCAAATAAGTTTGCAGATGACACCAAAATTGGAGGTGTAGTGGACAGTGAAGAGGGTTACCTCAGATTACAACAGAATCTGGACCAGATGGGCCAATGAGCTGAGAAGTGGCAGATGGAGTTTAATTCAGATAATGCGAGGTGTTGCATTTTGGGAAAGCAAATCTTAGCAGGACTTATACACTTAATGGTAAGGTCCTAGGGAGTGTTGGAGTGCAGGTTCATAGCTCCTCGAAAGTGGAGTCACAGGTAGATAGGATAGTGAAGGCGGCATTTGGTATGCTTTCCTTTACTGGTCAGAGTATTGAGTACAGGAATTGGGAGGTTATGTTGCGGCTGTACAGAACATTGGTTAGGCCACTGTTTTACTTTTTTTTAAATCAGATCTTATTCATCTACCATAGTGCAGTTAATCAGCACCCTCTTCTCATTCCTTGCGCTAGTTGATTGGTTAATCCCATCATGGTAAGTGAATCTTTCAAATGAAGCAAGTAGACTTGTAAGCATTGCAATTTTAGAATTTAAGACAGATTGGCACTGTACATTTGAAACATTTTTTCTCATTTTGAAAGTTGATCGACAGAAAGGAAGATAAAATATTCAGATTTACAAAGAAATAAATCTTATACCAAATCTTTCACTTACAATATTATGCATCTACCAACTAAGAAGGGTTTTATTACTTGGCTTGGGTAATACCTCAGCTCTCCGCATAACCTTACATATTGTCACTCAATTTACTTCTGAAAATTGCAGTAATAAATTGAAAATCAACTGAGCTTTATTTCCATAACTTAGCTGTCCAGCAGAGTGGAATCAGATTCACACTTCATTACAGCTTGCTGTTTGGTTTGTGAGAGTACTAGCCATGTAAATAGACAATAGACAATAGGTGCAGGAGTAGGCCATTCAGCCCTTCGAGCCTGCACCACCATTCAATATGATCATGGCTGATCATTCCTAATCAGTATCCGCTCCCTGCCTTATCTCCATAACCCTTGATTCCACTATCTTTGAGAGCTCTATCCAACTCTTTCTTAAATGAATCCAGAGACTGGGCCTCCACTGCCCTCTGGGGCAGAGAGTATTCCACACAGCCACCACTCTGGGTGAA
Organism: Hemiscyllium ocellatum; assembly: GCF_020745735.1. Classification (NCBI taxonomy): domain Eukaryota; kingdom Metazoa; phylum Chordata; class Chondrichthyes; order Orectolobiformes; family Hemiscylliidae; genus Hemiscyllium; species Hemiscyllium ocellatum. Next base: position 86,078,010 of record NC_083411.1, on the reverse strand, counting down.
GAAGTTTCTCCTCATCTGTCCTAAATGGTCTACCCTGTATTTTTAAGCTGTGTCCTCTGGTTCGGCACTTACCCATCAGCGGGAACAAGTTTCCCGCTGCCAGAGTGTCCAATCCTTTCATAATCTTATATGTCTCAATCATATCCCCTCTCAGCCTTCTTCACTACCTGCTGTACCTGCATGCTTGCCTTCATTGACTGGTGTACAAGAACACCCAGATCTCTCTGTACTGCCCTTTTACTTAAGTAAATTCCATTGAGGTAGTAATCTGCCTTCCTGTTCTTGCCACCAACGTGGATAACCATACATTTATCCACATTAAACAGCATCTGCTCACTCACCTAACTTGTCCAGGTCACCCTGTAATCTTCTAACATCCTCATCACATTTCACCCTGCCACCGAGCTTTGTATCATCAGTAAATTTGCTAATGTTATTGCTGATACCACCTTCTATATCATTAACATATATTGTAAAAAGCTACGGTCCCAGCACGGATCCTTGCGGTACCCCACTGGTCACTGCCTGCCATTCCGAAATGGAGCCGTTTATCACTACCCTTTGTTTCCTATCAGCCAACCAATTTTCAATCCAAACTAGTACTTTGCCTCCAATACCATGCGCCCTAAGTTTACTCACTAACCTCCTATGTGGAACTTTATCAAAAGCTTTCTGAAAGTCCAGGTACACTACATCTACTGGATCTCCCTCGTCCATCTTCAGAGTTACATCCTCAAAAAACTCCAGAAGATTAGTCAAGCATGATTTCCCCTTCATAAATCCATTCTGACTCTGTCCTATCCTGTTACTACTATCCAGATGTGCCGTAATCTCATCCTTTATAATAGACTCCAGCATCTTTCCCACCACTGAGGTCAGACTAACTGGTCTATAATTTCCTGCTTTCTCTCTCCCACCTTTCTTACAAAGTGGTATAACATTAGCCACTCTCCAATCATCAGGTGCCGATCTCGAATCTATCGAATTCTTGAAAATAATCACCAACGCATCCACGATTTCCCGAGCCACCCCCTTCAGTACCCTGGAATGTAGACCATCAGGCCCCGGGGACTTATCAACCTTCAGACCTAACAGTCTCTCCAACACCAAATCCTGGCAAATACAGATTCCCTTAAGTTCAGGTCCTTCAGTCACTGTTACCTCAGGGAGATTGCTCGTGTCTTCCCCAGTGAACACAGATCTGAAGTACCCATTTAATTATTCTGCCATTTCTTTGTTTCCTGCAATATATTCCCCTGTTTCTGTCTTCAAGGGCCCAATTTTAGTCCTAACCATTTTTTTGCCTTGCAACAACTTGAAAAAGCTTTTACTATCCTCCTTTATAATATTGGCCAGTTTACCTTTGTACCTCATTTTTCCTCTGCGTAAATGTGATCTTGAAGATCTTTCTCATTTACCATTATGTAGAGCATAATGTTCAGAGCTATTAGTCAAGATATAGGTTTATGGTTTGCTTGGATTTTAACATTTTTTTTGTTCTACTCTTAACCTTGTTATCCAGAACACAGCCACATTTGCTAAAACACAACGCTATGAATGGTGATTTCCGTATGGTATGTCCTCCTGAAGGCCAATTTTAATCTGAGGGGCTAGTAAATGAATTGCTAAGATATCATCATGGCACAGACACATGGCTTGAGGAATGTATATTTGCACACCAATTTCATGGAAGCTTCCAGATGATCATTTGTTTGTAGCAGCTGGGTCCCCAACATCGCTGCAGTACTGAGCCTCTGGGCAATGAGGACTATTACCTCTCACATACCCGCTTGCTGCTCCTGTTCCTTCCTGCGCATGTGGACAAAGTCTCTAAATGCCACCATCACAGGGTCCCTTCCTGCCTGGGCTAATTGGTGTCTGCTATAGATTCCAAAGCAGTCCTCTGATTACCAGCAACCCAGAGCATTTCTTCCTCAGCCAGTTGTGAAACTGTGGCAATGATGTGTTCATCAGCCTGTACTTCTGATTCTAATCTAGCAAATTGCCAATGCGTTGTCAGTATCTGAACTGGTAAGGAGTATAAGAGGCAACCTTGCTAATGCTTCCTTTGTGGCCTCTACATTTTCCTCCAGAGGGGTCTTAAAGGGCCTTTCTTGCTCTGATACTAAAGAGAGGAGTCACAGTCAAGAATTAGAAATTGTGTGAACTCTTCTTCAGAATTCACTAATCGTGTTCTAATTTGAAGGTTCCCCTGCAAGTCACAGATTACCTTGACTTGGATATATATTGTGTTTCTCTCATTGTCAAGGGGTCGGAATCCTGAAAATTCCTTATCAACATTATGGGCGCTTTCACATCAAATGGACTGCAATTGTTCAAGAAAACAGCTTTCACCTTACGTACAATTAGGGATGGGCAACTAGCCTATTCAAGTGCATCTACATCCAGTGAACAAATTTTCAAAAACACCATTTCCTTGGCCTATGTCCATACCCCCTGAATTTTTTAGTCCAAATATCTTTAACTTTCATCTTGAATGTACACAATGACTGAGGATTCACAGGTTACTAGGGTAGAGAATTGCAAAGAAAATTAAAACCTCAGAGAAGAAATTCTCCTCAGTTCAGTCCTAAATATCAAAGTTTCAGACTCTAAAACCAGGTGAAGCAGTTCCTCAGCACTTACCCAATCAGGCTTTGAAAGAATGTTTGATGTTTCTTTGAATTTTTTTTTTAAAACTTCAAATCTATACTTTATTCATTAAAATATATTTTTATAGAACACCTCTCACTCGTCTAAGCTCCAAAGAATATATGGAATCTATTGCTGAATTAATCTGAAGGAGCATTTCAAGCCATACATCTTTTGGTGAGTTTTACAAGACAAATATTGTTTGCACTGGGATTATAAGTTGTTAGCAATAAGCAATCAAAAATGTCAGAGGGTGAGACAATGGAGATTCTTCAATTAGTATGTCCAGGACTATAGTTTTAAGATTTCAGGAATTACCAGTCTTTCCTGATTACTCTAAATATTTTAGCTTCTGTGTTTCAGATTATTCTTATCGGTGAGCCTTAGCTCTTTATGCTCTAGACAAAGCTTAATTATCTCAATGTTGACATATACTTAATAGAAAACCCTCTTTACATCATTTCAGTACTACCTCTAGCTTGCACTTTCATGAGCGCTTTATTATAATGCAGATACAAAACCATATCATCGCTGCAAATGACAAGATTTTTAAAAATTGATTTAGGGGATGGTTGGACCAGCATTTGTTGCCCATCCAGATTTGCCTTGAGAAGGTGGTGAACTGTCATCTTGAATAATTGCTGCTTATCCATCTAGTGTAGGTACACCCACAGTGCTGTTATGGAAGGAATTCCAGGATTTTGACCCAACAACACTGAAAGAATGACACGATATTTCCAAGTCAGGACGACACTAGAATAAATGAGTATCTTTTTCCAGTAATTATGTTTAGCTATTCCTTAATGTAGTAGAAAACTTAACTGTTGTCCCAAATTGATACTATACCATGACATATTGGTTCCCTTTTCTCCCTTTTTGTCAAGTAGTCGGTGAATTCAATAGCTCATTTGGAAACTTCTGGACAGAATTATTTCAAAAACCAGTCAATTACGCAAAGCAATTCCAACCTAGTAATAATCTTTACACTTGGACCAGACTTTTAACAAACTGGAATTACATTCCAAGAGAACTTTCTGCCTATACTCGAGTAAAACAGGAGTGCAAATTCAGCTGGGTCGTGGCACTGATCAGCTAGTATCAGACAGACCTCCAATGCAAAACTTGACATTCAGTTCAGCAATGAAACTGAACATCAGGTGCTGTATACATTAGCGGCCAATTTGATATTGTCAATTTTATTCTATTGACCAGGAGAAAATCTTCAACGTTCAAAGTTGAATGGAGGGCTTTACCCATGATCCCCAAATTAAAGAATTCCCGTCTCCTCCCCGCACTCTCCTATTGGGCACCTGTCATCAGAAAACAAAATGGGATGAACAAATTATCAAAATTTAAATTTTGTGACTTTTTAAAATCTTTATCGAATGACAGAATTGCCTATAAAAAGTCTTTTAGTTCATTTGTGGTTGCAAGTGAAAGGAAAGTAAGCAAACTTTACACCAAGCAGAAAGTTTCTTTCAATTTCTTTTATCCACACCATTGGTTGAGTCTCAGGTCTGCAGTTTGAGAGAGGGCCATTGTGCTGATAAGATTAATTCTGCTATTTCTAGAATCCTTCTCTCTGGGTCGCGAGATTGCAGTTTATTTATGGCGATAAAATGAGCGGATTCTGGCCTAGAAAGTTTTTTTTTAACTATTCTGTCGTGTCTGGGACTGTCATGGGATGGGGGGGGGGGGGGGAAGAAAAAAAAACACAAAAAGTTTTACCACTTCTATTTTCCTGACCATTTGCGAGGATGAGCCCACTCAAATGGATCTGTAATTAATGAGACAATAGGTTTAGGAGAAAACACAGAAATAAAAATGTGAAAGAAATGGTCAGTGGGGAGACACTATGACGGGCCTGCAGTGTTTAAATCCCTGGCTGTGTTAAAATAAAGACATAGTTGGGGTATTGTTCAGTGAGAAGTTAGTAACATTGCTCGTTGCTTTTCTCTCTCTCTTTCTTGATGTTATTGTTTTCCTCCTAAAACAGTCAGTGGGCTATTTGCTCGGCTCGCTCTTACCCCCGGCCCCCGCTGCCCTCCGGCCGCCTCGCCTCACTTCGCCTCCCTCTGACGTAAGCCCGAGAAGCCGGTGCGCACTCAGCCCGCAGCCGCCCGCCCGCCCGCCCGAAGCCTAATTGGCGGGGCCGGAGCCAGCGAAGGAAGGGAGTGGGGTGGGAGGGGGCACGGGCGGCGACTGCAACCGCACAAGCAAGCGGCAGGCTTCCCCGAGTCAGCGGGGGCTAGGCCTCCCGCCTCAAATATCCACCAACCCGCAGAGAGAGAAAGAGAGGGGGAGAGAGGAAGGGGGCGGAATCCCGAGGGCGCGCCGCCTGAACGCCGAGGCTGTTAGGCCGGAGGTGAAGGCCGCACCTAGGCCGCGGCCTTTGCTTTTCCCACCGTCGCCTTAGCCCTCGTCCCGCGGAAGCCACCGCCATTTCGGCATAAAGGCCTGAAATCTCGACGGGACCGAGGACAATAATCGGAAGAGGCAGACTCCACAGGCAGTGAAAACGGCGGGAGGGATAGAGAGATTGCGGTGAGTTTGATTACTGCGCGCGCGAGCGAGCTCCGTTTTAACGTGAAATGTGAACGCAGGAGGAGGCGGCGGCGGTGGTGGGGAGAGACTGCCCCGCGCTCGGCGAGAGGTTTCGGCTCTGAGGCTGGGACGGAGGGATTCTCCTCGGGCGTCGGGGACAAGGAGCGTAACATGGCGGAGGTACAACATGTCGGCGGCTGGGCGGGTGTCAGGGCAGTGAGGCAGGCGGGCGGGCTGGGGTTAGGGGGGGAGCGGCCATCATCAGCATCATCCAACTCCCTTTACCCGTCTCTAAACTTCTCTGCAAAGGAAACGTGCTCTTCGCCTTCCACCAGAAATCAGGTCACTTATATAATCTGTGTTTGCGTGCACACTTTTATTCAGGTGGCTTCCAGCTTTCGCAACAAATCCGACTGCTCCTAGTCCTTGAATGACACGTATAAATTGCCTTTCAGTTGTCTCTTAAAATTTTAGATTGATGTTAGTTTTCGTGGAGCTAAATAGCACTACTCATTGCAGAGCCTATTGTAATGTCGTGCAGTGTTCCTGTGTCCTGATTTAGCTGGATTTACACTATGAATTGTTTTTTAAAATATTTCTTTATGATGGTTTAAACGCATGGTATAGATCGAAATGTAATTAATTACAATAGAATATTTCGCAAAGCATGAAATTACCAAATTGGTTAATCGTACAGTCTTGTTTTATCTTCATTTTCTCCCGGCCCCCTTTTTGTTAATCTCCACCCACTTTCTATGTCAGGATGACAAAACTGACGTTTTGCGCACTCCTAACGTGATCTCGTTGGCTTCCTGTACTGTACCTGGTCTCCTTTCTCTAAAGCCTGTGGAAAACTATGAGGGAGTAACAAGTGGCTATCCCTTCATACACTTTAAAATGAACATTTTAACGAGGCCGTATTCCGAGTACATGTCATCTTATTGTGGCACTTAAGAATTAAATTTTGTCGACTTAGTTGCAGCCTGTCAGCAGATTGATAAACATACTCATGGACATTTCCTTGAGAAGTCAATGCTTGTGTTGAATTGATGTGACTTTTGTGTTTTTTTTAATGTGATTCCCGTTTTTAGTTTGTTGAGAATACAATCAATCTTAGTGGTTTGTATCTGGAATAAGATGTGTACCTGATTGGCTTACATGACTGCTCCTGGTGATTATATCCAATGGATGTTACTCTGCAAGACTATTGGAGTTCCTCACTACTTTCTTTAAAATGCCCCTTGACAGAATAAAATTTTTAAAATATGCAAGTCAGCCAAATGTCACTAAAAAATGCTTGACAAAAGTCCCCATGCCTTGACGCAGAAACTTATAACCAGTCCAGAAAACGACAAAATGTTCCTGGGAATTAAACAACTGGATGTTATGCTTGTTTCATTTTATGGGGATTTATACAGTAAGCAAAGGTGTGGTTAAACTGAGAAATTGTATCTGAAGGTAGGAGGCAGAGCTGTGTGCAGTATAGCATCTTTTGTGAATTGTTGATTATTTCAAGGATCAAAGTTACTTGGCTTTACAGGCCCATACACAGGCCTTGCACATACTGTATTCCATTTATGATAGATTTTCAGTTTATATATGCAATAGAAAAACTATTGTAGAAGATTCACTTTCTTGATTGAACATTGTCTTTACGTGTACAATTACAAAAATGTTGATGCTTTGAGTTGGATAGAAGTAATGTCATATGATGTAGAAAGGATCTGCCCTTGGTATAGATATTTCAGAAAGTTAAGTAGGAAGATTACCCAGCTTCATTTCAAAAATCTTATCAGTTTTGTCACCATATATATGTTGTCTGTTTGCTAAACTGTAGTTAGGTTGTTTCAGTTTGCTTGTGTAGAAAACTGATGCTAGATAACAATGCTCATAAAAACAGCATAATTTTCAATTACAGTATTCAGTCATTTGCACTGTGAGCAAAACCAATTGTGCAATTGTAATAATGGGATCTGTTTTTTAAAAAAAATTAGAATTTTGAAATTTCATTGAATCGTGGAAACTGGTGAATTCATTGTTCATGTCATGAGGTTGTAGGCCCCTGAGGCAGAAGATGAAGGGTTCCTCCAGTTTCCGGTAGGGGTTGGAGGAGGCCCAGATGGATATGTTCTTGGGGGTGAGGGGGGAGTTGAAGTGGATGGCCCAAGAAGGTAGATGCATACGGACCACAGATGTTCCCTGAACCATTCTGCGAGTTTGTGCTTGGACTCTCCGATGCAGAGGAGACCACATCGAGAGCAACAGATGCAATAAATTATCTTTGTTGACCAGCCACAAGTGGGCGAAATGGCTTTCTGTGCTGTTAATGCCAATGAGATTGAGAGGAAAATAAGAAAAATAATTTTTTTTAAAACTCTAAGATCTGAAAGAAAGAGCTTACATATTTGAATGAGTGGCAGATAGAGTTTAGATTAGATAGGTGCGAGGTGTTGCATTTTGGGAAAGCAAATCTTAGCAAATCTTAATGGTAGTCCAGGGGAGTTTTGCTGAACAGAGTGACCTTGGAGTTCAGGTTCATAGCTCCTTGAGGGTGGAGTCGCAGGTGGATAGGATAGTGAGGAGGGCATTTAGTATGCTTTCCTTTGTTGGTCGGAGTGTCAGATGTGGGAGTTGGGGGGTCATGTTGCGGCTGTGCAGGGTTTTAGTTAGGCCGCTTTTGGAGTATTTTGCGTGCAATTCTGGTGTCCTTCCTTTTGGAAGGATGTTATGAAATTTGGGGGAGGAGGTGGGTTCAGAGCAGATCTACAGGGATGTTGCCAGGTGTTGGAAGATTTGGGTTATGGGGAGAGCTTGAATGGGTTGTTTTCCCTGGAGTGTCGGAGGCTGAGGGGTGACCTTTATGGAGGTTTATAGGGTCATGAGGGGCATGGATAGGATAAATAGACAGTCTTTTCCCTCGGGTGGAGGAGTCTGGAACTGGAGGGCATAGGTTTACGGTGATGGAAAAGATATAAAAGAGACCTATGGGGCAACTTTTTCAGGCAGAGGATGGTGTGTGTATGGAGTGGGCTGCCAGGGGAGGTGGTGGAGGCTGATATGGTTGCAACATTTAGGAGGCGTCTGAATGGGTATATGAATGGGAAGGGTTTGGAGTGATGCTGGACTAGATTAGGTTGGGATATCTGGTCGAAATGGATGAGTTAGACCAAAGGGGGTGTTTCTGTGCCGTACATCTGTATGACTCTATATATTCTGAATTTAGAAATAATTTGAAGCTGTTGAGAAAAATTTTCTTGTCTGTTTCTTCTGTTTCATTGACAGTTCAGTTCTATTAGACTTTTAGTTGCTTAATGAGATTGCAGTACAAAATTATCAATCTTTAGAAAGTCTTGCTGATCACCATGTATTTTAGTCTTGGATTGTTATTGAGGAGTATCCAAGATTTGAAATTTTGTACAAGCTGAATGCTATTTTTACTGAATTTTCTGTCTATTGTCACCCTCGCATTTGATAAATAGAATTGAGAGGGAGGTTGATTTGCCATTTTTTATTTGCGTAGGTTCCCTGGTATGATTCAAAACAGAAAAGACAATCTTCCAGTCTTCTGTGCAACATTACTCACTCAGCTAACATTAATGAAACAAATTAATCATTGTTATGATCTTGCAAGGGACTAATAACAGTTGACACTAAATTTGAACCTGCAATGAATGACTGAAAGGAACAGATAACAAGATGGCAAGCTTCAGGTTTAAGAATTTTTTTTGTGTATCTAAAAATGTGGACTGAATTGTTTTTTTACAAAAGAAATGTATTTCCCAGAATGGCTGCATAATTTTATAGCAAGAAATTTGATACCTATTCTGAACTCCATTTTTGTAACGGTGTGATCCTGCAATGTGCTGATAGTCAGAAGCCCAGGAGTTGTTTGGAAGTGGAGCTATTTAGTTCTCGGCTAATTGAGCAGGTTGGATCTGGATATTGGGAATAGAGAAAGATGCAAAAATGCACACAGTTAATCTGCCCAGCAGAAACTGCTTGATCCTGGTGGTTTAAAAAAAAGTTACCTTACCTGCAGTAGTTGCTGTGAGCAGTAACTTCTGGATTGATGAACAAGAAATATTTTCCATGTCAATCAGTCACTCTGCACTTCTGACAAAGCAGTGGAGGCTTCCTGAGCAAGAGAGCGGAACACTGAGGCCTTAGCTACCCAAAGAAAGATCATCTCAAGACCAACGAACTGACTTTTTTGCCTCCGCCACTACACTATCTTTCTATGTTTGCCTATGTATGTCTGTAAAGGGATGGATGAGGGGATTACTCTAAAGAGTTATTTGCCAGTAGTTTATGCCTGTTTACATGTCGCTATAGCCTAATTGCTTATAATAATTAATTATAATTCAGTAGGAAACCTGGTTCATGCTTTCCATCGACCTTGAACTAAAAGTCAGGGTACTGTGTGTACTTTTAAACAAAACTTTGACATTTGATACAACTTCAGGGATAACACAAGTGAGTTCTGAAAAAGTCATTTTGGTTTCAAAATGATAATACTGTTTCTCCACAAATGCTGCCAGATTTGCTGGTTTGTCCAGTGGTTTAAGAATTTTAAAATTTCAAGCTTTAAGACCTTTTACTGTAACACAAGCTCAACAACATTGAATAAACTATTACAGTAGTTGACTTGTACTGAAAAAGTATCCCATATAACAATGAAAATGACTGCAAATCACTACTGTTATTATTTTTCTCCTTCCCTGAAATAGAATCCTAATTTTCCTAGAACTGGTACAAAATGATTCATAAGACCATAAGAATAGAAACAAGAATTGGCTGTTTGATCCCTTGAGCCTATCCATCATTCAACAGGATCATGACTGATCTAACATTCCTCATCCACATTCCTGCATATTTCCTCATAACCCTTGATTTCTCCTATTGATCACGAATGTATCAATCGTAACCTTAAATATATACAAGAGTTCTAGTTTATCCAAGAGGGAGGCTGGGATAAAGTTGTGGCTATAAGAGCTGCTCCTTTATTTGAGGTATTTTAGGTGTTTAGAGGTGATTTCCTCAAATTCCAAGAACAGCAATTATTGTTTTATAAGCTATTGTGTTGTTTTGGAACTTTGGGGAGAAAAAAAATCAAAACAATGGCAATTTTAAAAGGAGGAAGACAGGCAAAAGTCAGCGGCCACATGGTCAGTGAGGGAGAGAGTAAAATAACCCTACACTGCTACCAGACACCACAGTGACTGTACAGTTACTGCCTTTGTTGTTTGAGCTCATGTATCTCTGGACATCAGCGTGCATCTGAGAAAAATTAACAAATAGCAAAATTCACAACAGACCTTGGAAGAACCGTTGTGGGCAAGTTCACAGCATAGGAACAGGTAGTTTTTAACATGTAACTACTTGTAAGTCTACAGTAGTAAGTAGAGTGGGTTTTTAAAAATTATGTTTTATTGAGATTTTGATTAAATTTTAAAAATATAAACCATATGTACTACGTTAGACTGGAACACTTTTTTTTTGAGCAAAATGATGGTGCTATTTTCTGAGTCTGTAGATTGTGAAGGAGCAAATATGGCCTATGGTAGAGTGATATGCTCTTCCCGTCGGATGTGGGAGTTTAAGGAGAATTTCCATGTTACCTATGATTATGACTGCAGGAAGTGTCTTTGGTTGTAAATCCTATCAAATTGCATGGATTGGTTGGAGCGGTAGATAGAGGCAACGAGGAATTTACAAGAGCTAGGGGGTGTGATGAATGGCAGTTATAGAAAGGGAGAAACACCAAAGATATAGTCAGGTGGATGGGTTAACTCCAGGAAAGGTAGGCAGGTAGTGTAGGAGTCTTCTGTGGCTGTCACCATTTCAAATAAGTATGCTGTTTTGGAAAACATAGGGGGTGATGGACTCTCCGGGGAATGTAACACGAACAGCCAAGTTTCTGGTATCGAGACTGCCTCTAATGTAATGAGGGGTGCGTCAGATTCCAACTGATCGATTTATGGTAGGGGACTTTCTAGTCAGAGGCACAGACAGACATTTCTGTGGCCAGCAGCAAAAAATCAGAATGGTGTGTTGCCTCCCTGGTGCCAAGATCAAGGATATCTCAGAGAGGGTGCAAAATGCTCTCAAAGGGGAGAGGGACCAGCAGGAGGTCATTGTACACATTGAACAACACAGGAAGGGAGAAGGATGAGATTCTGAAGGGAGAAGATTGAAAGTTAGGCAGGAATTTAAAAAGGAGGTCCTCGAGGGTAGTGATATCTGGAATACCCAGTGCTACAAGCCAGTGTGGGTAGGAATAGGAGGATAGAACAGATGAATGCACGGCTGAGGAGCTGGTGCAGGGGAGAAGCGTTCACATTGTTGGATCATTGGATTCTCTTCTGGGGTAGAGATGATCTGTACAAGAAGGACAGATTGCATTCGAATTGGAAGGGTACTAATAGACTGGCAGAGAGATTTGCCAGAGCTGCTCGAGAGGATTTAAGCTAGTAAGGGGGTGGGACCCAGCGAAATAATGAGAAAAGATTGGTACAGTTGGGAAAAAGAGCGAGTCAAACAGTGAGGGCAAGCAAGAACAAAGCAGAGAACAAGGTAGGACTGATAAATTAAACTGCACTTGCTTCAATGCAAGAGGTCTAACAGGGAAGGCAGATCAACCCACGGCATGGTTAGGAACATAGGACTGGGATATCATTGCAATTACAGAAATGTGGCTCAGGGTTGGACAGGACTGGTAGCTTAATGTTCCAGGATACAAATGCTTTAGGAAGGATAGAAAGGGGGCAGCGGGGAGGCAAGAGAGGAGAGGAATGGAGTTTTTGATAAGGGATAGCATTACTGCTGTACGTAGGGAGGATATTCCTGGGAATACATCCAGGGAAGTTATTTGGGTGGAACTGAGAAATAAGAAAGGGATGATCACCTTATTGGGATTGTATAATAGACCCCCCTAATACTCAGCAGGAAATTGAGAAACAAATTTTTAAGGAGATTTTAGTTATCTATAAGAATAATAGGGTAGTTATGGGAGGGGATTTTAACTTTCCAAACATAGACTGGGACTGCCATAGTGTTAAAGATTTAGATGGAGAGGAATTTGTTAACTGTGTACAAGAACATTTTCTGATTCAGGATGTGGATGTACCTACTAGAGAAGAAGAAGAAGAAAACTTGACCTGCTCATGGGGAAGTAAGGCAGGGCAGGTGACTGAGGTGTTAGTGCGGGAGCACTTTGGGGCTAGTGACCATAATTCTGTTAGTTTTTAAGTAGTGATGGAAAAGGATAGACCGAATCTAAAAGTTGAAGTCTAAAAGGAAGTTTAAATTTGACGGTATCAGGCGAGAACTTTCAAAAGCTATTGAGGGCTGATGTTTGCAGGTAAAGGACTACTAGAAAATGAGAAGCCTTCAAAAGTGATATGAGAGTCCAGAAACTCTATATTCCTGTTGGGGTGAAAGGAAAGGTTGATGGGTATAAGGAATGCTGAATGACGAGATAAATTGACGGTTTGGTTAAGAAAAAGAAGGAAGCGTATGTCAGGTATCGACGAGAGAGATGAAGTGAATCCTGAGAGTATAAAGGTATCAATGTAATTAAGAGGGAAATCAGGAGGGCAAAAAGGGGACATGAGATAGCTTTGGCAAATGTGGTTAAGGAGAATCCAAAGGGATTTTATAAATATTTTAAGGACAAAAGGATAACTAGGCAGAGAATATGGTCCCTCAAAAATCAGAAAGGTAGCCTATGTGTGGAGCTGCAGGAGATGGAGATACTAAACGAGTGTCTTGCATCAGTGTTTAGTATGGAGAAGGACATGAAAGGTATAGAATGTGGGGAAGTAGATGGTGACATCTTGAAAAATGTCCATATTACAGGAGATGCTAGATGGCTCGAAACACATAAAAGTGGATAAATCCCCAGGACCTGATCAGATGTAGTGTAGAACTGTGCGAAAGCTTGGGAAGTGACTGCTGGGCCCCTTGCTGAGATATTGTATCATCGATAGACACGGGTGAGGTGCCAGAAGACTGGAGTGCCACTATTTAAGAAAGGTAGTAAGGAAAAGCCAGGGCACTATAGATGGATGAGCATGACACCGGAGGTGGGCTAGTTGTTGGAGGGAATCCTGAGGGACAGGATTTACATGTATTTGGAAAGGACGGATTAGGGATAGTCAGCGTGGGAAATTATCATAAACTTGATTGAGTTATTTGAAGAAGTAACAAAGAGGATTGATGAGGGCAGAGCAGTGGACTTCAGTAAAGCTTTTGACCAGGTTCCTCGGGTGACTGGTAAGCAAGGTTAAATCTCATGGAATACAGAGAAAACTAGCCATGGCTTGAAGGTAGGAGACAGAGGGTGGTGGTGGAGGGTTGATGTTCAAACTGGAAGCCTGTAACCAGTGGTGTGCCAGAAGAATCGGTACTGGGTTCACTACTTTTTGTCATTTATATAAATGATTTAGATGTGAACATGGGAGGTACAGTTAGTAAGTTTGCAGATGACACCAAAATTGGAGGTGTAGTGGACAGCGAAGGAGGTTATTTCAGAGGTAACAGCATCTTGATCGGAAGGGCCAATTGGCTGAGGAGTGGCAGATGGAGTTTAATTTCGATAAATGCAAGATGCTGCGTTTTGGAAAAACAAATCTTAGCAGGACTTATACACTTAATGGTAAGGTCCTAGGGAGTGTTGCTGAACAAAGAGACCTCGGAGTGCGGGTTCATAGCTCCTTGAAAGTAGACATCCACAGAGGTAGGATAGTGAAGAAGACATTTTGGTATGCTTTCCTTTATTGGTCAGAGCATTGAGTATAGGAGTTGGGAGGTCATGTTGCAGCTGTACAGGACACTGGTTAGGCCACTTTTGGAATATTGCGTGCAGTTCTGTTCTCCTTCCTATTGGAAGGATGTTGTGAAACTTGAAGGGTTCAGAAAAGATTTACAAGGATGTTTTCAGGGTTAGAAGGTTTGAACTAGAGGGAGAGGCTGAATAGGCTGTGGCTGTTTTCCCTGGAGTGTCGGAGTCTGAGGGGTGACCTTATAGAGGTTTACAAAACATGAGGAGCATGGATAGGCTAAATAGACAAAGTCTTTTCCCTGGGGTGGGGGAGTTCAGAGCTGGAGGGCATAGGTTTAGGGTAAGAGGGGAAAGATATAAAAGGACCTACGGGGCAACGTTTTCACACAGAAGGTGGTGCATGTACGGAATGAGTTGCAAGAGGAAAGCTGGTGGAGGCTGGTACAATTACAGCATTTAAAAGACATCTGGATGGGGATATGAATAGGAAGGAAGAAGAGTTTAGAGGAATATGTACCAAAAGCTGTCAAATGGGACTAGCTTAGGTGAGGATATCTGGTCAGCATGGACGAGTTGAACCGAAGGGTCTGTTTCCGTGCTGTACATCTCTATGATTCTGCCCCCACAGCCCTCTGCGGCAAAGGGTTCCAAAGACACTCAATCCTTTGAGAGAAGAAATTTTTCCTCATTTCAGTCTGAAATCAGTTCCTGTTCTATTCTGGTAGTAGACTCTCCCATGGGGATAAATAACCCCATAGCATTTATCCTGTCAACCCCTTTTTAAGAATTCTATATGTTTCGATGAGAACTCTCTTCTACACTCCAGTGAGTAGAGTACCAATCTGTTTAAGCTTTGCTGTTAATACAATCCCTTTGTACTACGGATCATCCTGACAAACCTTCGCTGAAGTGCTTCCAATGCAGTGATATCTTTCCTTCAATGAGGGGACCAAAACTGCTCTCAGTGCTCAAAATGTGGTCTTGTCAGCACCGTGTACAGTTGCAGTAAGACTTCCCTGTGCTTATATTACAACAACCTTGAAATAAGGGCCATCATTCCATTAACTTTCCTGAATAGATGTTTGCTAGCTTTGTGTTCAAGTACCCCCAAGCTCCTTTGTGTTGCAGCTTTCTGCAGATTTTCTCCATTGAAATAATACTCTGTTCTTTAGCTCCTTTTCCTTTTCTAGCTGGATAATGTTTGATCCCCAAACCAGCTTACCTTGGAGAGATCTGTCCTTTCAGCCAAAACTAGGTAAAACCAGCTTTGTTTTGACCTGGTTTCCTTCTTTAACCACCAAGTTAGTGGTTGTTGTAATCTAGTCTTGTTGTCAGGTAAAATTCAAAACAGGTTCTGTAATTCCCTCTTTTTATTTAAATTCAAATTAAATCTAGTTCTAAGACACATCAGTCTTATTATAACTCATATTTGCAAGATTTTTTTTTCGTGGAGCTGTTTTCAGAGTCTCTATGTGAACCGAATGCTTCCATCTTGCTGATGTAATATTAGCCATGCAACCTGAAAGTAATTCGATATGAAGCACTTTGAAACATTGCAAGAAGTGTGATAGGTGCTCATAACCTACATAGGTGTAATATGTTTTGTTAGATTTAAGAATCTAGAATATTAGTTCTGGTAACTTGAGAGAATGGCACTTGAGTGATAGATATATAACATGATTGAAGATATGTTTCATATTTTGCTATGTTAAGATACTACTTGCCTTTAATTTAACACAAACATGTAGGTCTTCTGTGATGATACTAAATGTATGTAATAGCTCAATGTTTGGAATATTGTTGCAAAAATGCAAAACTCTCTATGCAGATGATGTCCTCCTTTTTCTTAAGTGATCCTTTGATATCTGTGCCCCGCTTAATTCAAGTGGTCAATCTATTTAGTTTGTTCTCAGGCTACAAAATTAATGTTATGAAATCGGAGGTCATGCCATTGGGTAGTCTCGCCAGTATATCCAACTTAACAGATCTTGCTTTCCCTTTCGGTGGTCACTGGAAGGTTTTCTATACTTAGGTATTCTTATTGACCCAGTATTTGGTCAACTGTATAAAGCTAATTTTGTGCACCTATTAGAGAAAATAAGGCAGGACCTTCAACGCTGGGGAGATCTTCCAATATGCTGGTTAGGCAGAGTAGGCTTAGTTAAAATGAATATTCTACTTCGTCTCCTGTATCCCATGAGAATGTTCCCTCTGATGTTGCCAAGATTGGCGTTGCATAAGCTCCATGGTTGGCTTTGTTCCTTCATCTGGAATCATAGACGACCCCTTATCAAATTAGAAAAACTGCAGCTTCCACAGGCATGGAGAGGACTGGACTTTCCTGACTTCAGAAAGTATCAGTAGAGCTCTTTATTATTTTATGTGGCTGATTGATTGATTGGGTCTCTTGTGATGCACAATTTGGTTAGATATAGAGATCTCCCAAGCAAAGTGTCCCCTCATCAATCTTTTATTTGTGGATAAGATGAGAGCTATTATGGGCTATTGCAAAAATCCTATCGTACTTAACACAAAGCCTGGAGGATAATGCAACAAGGGGAGGGTAACCTGCAACCTCTCTCCCCTCCCCATACCCCTATAGTGGGAGCATCGGGTTTCCAGCCAGGGCTGACAGATACTACATTTAAAACTTGGAGGTCCAGAGGTATTTCTTGCCTGGGGGACCTGTTAGGTGGGAAGGTTATGATGTCTTTTGAGCAGTTGCACCAGAAGTTTGGAGTGCCTATCAGGGACCTTTCTTGGGATTTCCAAATATGAGATTGTATACAGAAGAACACTACACTGACAGTCAATCCTTACAAATCGAATAGGGAAAGATGAGTGCTATTCCAGAGGGGCTGCCCTCGGTCAGTACTCTTTATCACTCATCACATAAGGATGTATCGAAAGATATGCAATAATTATTTAAAACATGGAACCAAGAATTCAGATTAGAAATCTCTTCAGAAATGTGGGAGGATATCTGGGAAAATGCCTGTAAGATCTCTATTTGTAACAGAGCTCAAGCTATTCAATGAAAGATACTTCACAGGGTTCAGAAAGCATCTGAACGACTCGCAAAATTTAAGGTAGGAGTATCCCCAATATGCCCTAAATGCAAAATAGAAGTTGGCACTCTCACACGCTGTCTATGAGCATGCCATAAGATCCACAGGTATTGGGACAGGGCAGCAAATGCCTTGACAGAGATCTTGGGTATGGAGATTAGACTGGATCCAGTGTCTCTACTTTCGGGCTTTTCAGATTTTCCCTCCCTGAACGTGCACGGGAGGAAACTATTTTCCATTCTCTCCTTTTGTGCAAAGAAGAATATTTTAGTGAATTGGGCAGCTGAGGGCCCTCCTGGACTTCCAAACTGGCACAGGTTAATCATGGAATATATCCCCCTTGACTTCCTTACAAATATGGTGCACCAAAAAACTGAATTATTCTATAAAACATGGAAGCCCTTTTTGAACTATATCAACACAGATATTTCGGCCATATTGTCCAGGGCTTTTGTCCAGCTGTGGTAGTGGTTCTGGCTGGTCCGGAGACCCCCGGGAGGAGGAATCCCATATAAATACAGGTTTTATTATGACTTGATGCAAATCTATTTTGAACATGTACTTAGTTATTTAAGTGTTCTGTTGTTTATCGCAAGTAATGTATGATATCCTATTTTATGTTTTGGTTGTTTGTAGGATAGATCAGTAGTTAGTTGAGTTTTTCACCCCTTTTTTTTGTTTGCCATTTTGGTTATTGTTTTTCTTATTTATTTAATCTTATTGGTGTTTATACTTGTATTACTTTTGTAATTTTGTAAAAAAAACTTTTAAAAATTTTCTTTTTTCAATAAAAATATCTATAAAAATGCAGAAGTTGTATACTTGTTTTATTCTTTTTAACATGCAGGTTTACTGAAGCAGTATATTACATCACTGTTGTCAGGTGAAAATGTTAAACACTTCACTGATTTTGAAAGATACTAGCTTAATAGACCCATTTTGTAACATCGTTTATCTACCACTTTACATCTGCTTAATAAGTTTTCTTTTCCCTCCATTTCCTTTTTAATTATTCATTTTTTAAATGTGTAGGTTGCTGTACCATCTATTGGAGTATTGATTTAATTATTTTCTGTACTTCTGCCCTTCCTCTCTGCTAAGATCTTGCTTTCTTAATTTTAATTTTTGTTATTGTCTTTGCTGGTCTATGATTTGCAGTTCTTAGAAGCTGTTGCTGCGCTACTGATGTAAGAAGTTTTCCTCCAGTAACCCATGATCTGTATCTGGCATAGGTAACAAGAAGTAAAAAGCTGGAAATACTCAACTGGTTAGGCAGCATCTGTAGAGAGAGAGTTATGTTTCAAGGTGATGACCTTTCAACAAAATTGATGTTTTTTCCAATTGTTTTGTTCTTTCAGATTTTCAGTCCACAGTACTTAATGTTTTTCACTCTGGTTTAAGTCTGATTGAATCCAGCTACAATGTCTTCAGCCAATTCAGTGACTAGTATTTCATTAGTTTTTCCTCAATAGTAATAGTTCCCTCCACAAGAAAAGATTTTGTGAAGAGTCTGCTTGTTCAGAATTTTTTGTGAGAATTATTTATGCATTTTCACTTGGTTGTCAGGTGACACAGATCATCAAGTATGTTCCATGTAATGTATTTCCATCAGGAACATGGTGAAAAGTGCACCTCCCTGGGTATCTTGTATGCATATAGTCTCAAGTCCCCTGGCAGTTGAAGGATCCCAGTCATCATGTGATTGTTATTGTGGTGAATTCACCATCGTGGTTTCACAAGAGGAAAATGAAAATTGTGTTGTGTATTTTTTTAAGTAGCATTTATTCTGGTTCAAAACAATATCAAGGCCCTAGTGAAATTTTAAATTCCAGAAGATCTCAGCTTAAAGTAGATTTATGCAGGGAAAACTTCTTGAAGCTGCTTCATTAACTGACAACTTGTGTTTAATATTTTTGTTTTCTTTTGTTTGGTGCCTTACTTCGTTAGCTGAAAAGGATGAAGAAATGACTTGAGCAGATTGCTCTTTGTTAGTTGCTGGTTCCAGGTTGGTGTGTTTTTAGTGCTTCATAATTGATTAATTACATTTTCCTAATTGAATTACAAATGGAGATGGATTTTGTCTACTTTACAGTAGAATATTTAAGTTGGTCAACATGACCCATGAGAGGTGCAATACTATCTCCTTCGTGCAAGGTACTTTAATATAGGTAGATACTTGTATGAGAAATGAGGGTGAACTAATGATTTTAATGTATGTGTAAAGTAATCATTATGGAACGCCTTGCCAAACTTGGCATTGTTGGTAGTCATCTATTATTAGATGTGGGGTTTTTTTTGAGAGTGAATAAAACATGATCATTAGTGTGAAATAGAGGAAAAGGTTACTTTTATATATTTATTCTAGGTGAGTTGTTAAAGTAAATTAAGGATACACTTCAGCTTTCAAATTATGCGACTATTTACCTTTTCTTTTAATTAAGCTTATTAAAAGCATCACCTACTGAACTTCATAATGTTGGGCATCCTGTGTTCAGTGACAGTTTAAAAAATAACACGTTGTGTGTTAATTTTATTAGCCAATGTTCCAGCAAAGTTAGTTTTATCCTTTTGCCAATCATTGACCAACATCTATTTATGAGTTAAGGAAATTAGATGCCTCCACAGAGAATTGGGATATGCAACAACTTCATGAAATGTTCCAAGTTGCTTCACAGGAGCATTCTTAAAGAATAACACTGAACTACCAAAGGAACTATTAAGTCAGATGATCAAAAGCCTTGTCAAAGACTTGAGTTTTAAGAAGTATCTTAAAAGCAAAAGGGCAAACCATAGGAAGGAAATTCCAGAATAGGCAGATGAACCACAGCCATAAATGACCGAACAATTCGTATCTCAGATGGTCGTGTGATTGGTGATGATTGCAGAGTTGAGGAGGATCAATGCCATAAAGGAATGCAAACCGAAAGAAATTCAATTGTAAAACAAAAGTTAAGTTGTGACAATATGTTATTGGTGACCCTGTTCAAACAACAAAAGAAATGTAAACAGGAATTTGCACTTGTATAACTCCCTTTTTACATGGAATACCATCCAATATTCCATTATCTTGGAGAAAAAGGGCAAACACTACCAGCAGTGTAAGATGGCAGTCAAGCTTCTCAAATAAGCATTATACCAAATAACTGATAACATAGAGAACATTTTAAAATTAAAATAAATTCCTAAATATTTTCTTTCTGAGATCTTCCTTGTAGGGCGATAGCGTTGATGCTGACAATGCTGCTTAGGAACAAAATATGCAGAAACATTTGCGAGAGTATGTCCAATCGGACATTGACATTCACTCCTTTTTTTGGGATGGTAACAAATTGTAAATTGTCTTGACTGAGAATTACAACTTCCTTACAAACCCCTGCCTTAAGCAGACACGTGGTTCTGCAGTTGTATGATTGTTAATCTCATGTTTTCAGACATCATTTCTCAAGTCATCATTTTTGGGAAGCTTGTCAACAGAGATTTTGGTAAGTTAGTCTGTAAGATTCATGAAAATGCATAATGCTATGTTGCACGTGCCTCCAGTTGCATCAGTAAGTTAATCTTGTAATTGTGTCCATTACAGTAACATTACGTAGATGAATAAATACCAAAGGCGAATGACCAAGCATTTACTTAATTGCGGCAAGAGGTTATAGTTTTATCAGATTTTATATCACAGTTTTGCTTATTTAGGTCTGCTGTTAATTAAAATTGAGATGCATAGGAAGAAACTTTGACATGTATGTTGGGCAGACAATAGACAACAGGTGCAGGAGTAGGCCATTTGGCCCTTCAAGCCAGCATTACCATTCATTATGATCATGGCTGATCATCCACAATTCGTATCCTGTTCCTGCCTTATCCCCATAACCCTTGATTCCACGATCTTTAAGAGCTCTATCCATCTCTTTCTTGAAAGTATCCAGAGACTTGGCCTCCACTGCCTTCTAGGGCAGAGCATTCCATATATCCACCACTCTCTGGTTGAAGAAGTTTCTCCTTAACTCTGTTCTAAATGGCCTACCCCTTATTTTTAAACTGTCCTCTGGTTCTGGACTCACCCATCAGTAGAAACGTGCTTCCTGCTGCTAGAGTGTCCAATCTTTAATAATCTTATATGTCTCAATCAGATCCCCTCTCATCCTTCTAAACTCAAGTGTGTATTAGCCCAGTCGCTCCAATCTTTCAACATATGATAGTCCCATCATTCCGGGAATTGACCTTGTGAACCTACGCTACACTCTCTCAACAGCCAGAATGTCCTTCTGTAAATTTGGAGACCAAAACCTCTTGCTCCTATACTCAATTCCTCTTGTTATGAAGGCCAACATGCTATTAGCTTTCTTCGCTGCTTGCTTTCATTGACTGATGTACAAGAACACCTAGATCTCATTGTACTTCCCCTTTACCTAACTTGACTTCATTTACATAGTAATCTGCCTTCCTGTTCTTCCCACCAAAGTGGATAACTACACATTTATCCACATTAAACTGTATCTGCCATGCATCCGTCCTCTCACCTAGCCTGTCCAAGTCACCCTGCATTCTCTTAACATCCTCCTCATGTTTCACTCTGCCACTCAGCTTTGTGTCATTAGCAAATTTGCCAAAATAACTTTAAATGCCTTTATCTATATCATTGACGTATATTTTAAACAGCTGTGGTCCCAGCACTGAACCTGTGGTACCCCAATGGTCACCACCTGCCATTCCGAAAGGGACCCATTTATCAGTACTCTTTGCTTCCTGTCAGCCAGCCAATTTTCAGTCCAAGTCAGTATTTTGCCTCCAATTCCATGTGCCCTAATTTTGCTCACTAATCTCCTATGTGGGACTTTATCAAAGGCTTTGTCTGAAAGATGGAGAGAAGTGTTTTGGACAGTTGTGTTGAAAATGTTGTTTGGATGTGGCTTGGATGCCTTCAAGTTTGTACATCACCCTGTTACTGATGAGACTCACTCAACATATGTTGCTGAGCGGAGACCAGATACCTCACTGACAAAAAAAAATGACCAAGTTAAAAATCACACAGCATCAGGATCTGGTTCAGCAACAGATTTATTGGAAGCACTAACCTTCGGACTGCTGCTCCTTCATCAAGTAGCTATGGGGCAGAAATTATAGCAAAAGTTTACAGTGTCATGCAACTGAAATGATATATTGAACAAATCTAGATTGTTTTTAAGTCTGTCATCTTTTAGAATGGGTTGCAGGCTTCAGTTCATTAATATGTAAATCCCAGAACTTCTTTTAAGTCACATTCTCAACATAATGTTTTATTCAAAAAGAAGTGACACCTCAGCTCAGACAACACATTAAAAGTGTGACGTTAGAGTCTGTCCGTATCCAAGTCTCGAGTTAGACTGGTTCTATTTCCAAAGTAGAAATTTATAAACTATTACATGGATCAATGCCTGCAGGTTGTGCTCTTTTTGAACAAAGTAGAATGTATCTGTGAATATAATTCTGCAAATGCAAATTCACCCCATAGACTCATGTGTTTCCGTGCATGAGAGAGGAAGAGGGTGTGATCATGAGTGTGTACGTGTGAATGAGCATGAGAGAGAGCGTGTGTTTGCGTGCGTGCATACTTGGTAAAGTCTGTATGAAAATGCGATTGAGTATAAGCTCATGAAAGAGTGTGTCCGTGGGTGAGAGTGTGGGGGGGGTGTATGTGTGTGTGTGTGTATGAGAGAGAGAGTGCATATGAGAGAGAGTCTGCTTCCGTGTATGTATGAGAGAGTGTATAGTGCAGTGGGGTCACCTGTAGTGTGACATGAACCCAATGTCCTGATTGAGGCCAGCCTTATGGGTTCCAACCTTGGCTGTTAGCCTCTGCTCGGCCACTTTGCGTTGTTGCATATTCTGAAGTCTGCCTTGCAGGATAGTCATCCGAAGATCCAAGGCCAAATGTCCCTGACCACTGAAGTGTTCCCCAAACAGATTCTATGACAATGAATTAATGGATACCACACAGCAATCGCCAGACAGGGGTGTTCCCTCTCAGTCAGAGAACACTTCGGTGGTCAGGGACATTTGGCCTTGGATCTTTGGATCGGGTGGTGGCATGGTTTGGGCGGGTGGGGTTGGGGGGGGCAGGGTGCGGACAGGGAGTGGGGGCACATGCGCGATGTGCTGCTGCCTAGTCTTCTGAACCAGGAGCAGACTTCACAGAAAACTCTAAGCCCCAGAGGAAAATCAATTAACCGAATAATCAATTTTCCATATGAAATAGTGCCCGCCCATCTCATTTGGATAATTGAAGTTCCTCTGTACACACACACACACACACACACACACACACACACACACACACACACACACACTCTGTTACATACTCACACACTAACGCAGGAGCTGTCTCATAGATATACATGCACATGCACACACTCCACACTCACACCCACGCACGTACCCTCTCATGGGCTTATACTCCATCACACACTCTCTCTCTCTGTCTCTGTCTCTGTCTCTGTCTCTCTCACACACTCACACTTTATCAAGCATGCACACATGCAGACTCGCACTTTATCAAGCATGCACACATGCAGACACACACTCATTTGCACAAACTCCCATTTTCTCTCTCCCTCAAAAGCACACATACATGTAAGTCTATGGGGTGAATTTGAATTTGCAGATACGTTTTATTTTGCTCGAAAAGCACACAACCCACAGGCAGTCATTCCATGTAATATTTTATAAATTCCTACTGAGGAAGTAGAACCAGTCTGACACAACAGACATCTGGATAGGTATATGAATAAGAAATGTTTAGAGGGGTATGGGCCAAAAGCTGGCAAATGGGAGTAGATTAATTTAGGATTTCTGGTCGGCAAGGACAAGTTGGACCAAAGGATCTGTTTCCATGCTGTACGTGTCTATGATTATGACTCTAAGATTGGTATACAGATAGACTCTAACCTCACACCTTTAATGCATTGTCTGTGCTGAGGTGACAATCAGGGGTGTGGTGCTGGAAAAGCACAGCAGGTCAGGCAGCATCCGAGGAGCAGGAAAATCAACATTTCGGGCTAAAGCACTTCACCTTTTTTTTAAAAACCTTAAGTTATGTCACGAATGTGACTTAAAAGAAGTTCTGCGATTTACATATTAATGAATCAAACTTGCAACCCATTCTAAAAGATAAAAGACTTAACTGCAATCTAGATTCGTTCAATATATCATTTCAGTTGCATGACACTGTAACCTTTTGCTATAAAGTCTGTGTCTTATGATCCTGATGAGGGAGCAGCAGTTCGAAAGCTAGTGCTTCCAAATAAACCTGTTGGACTATAACCTGGTGTTGTGTGATTTTTAACTTTGTCCACTCCAGTCGAACACTGGTTCCTTGACATTAAAAAAAAGTTATTGCTAACTGCATTCTAAAATCGTAACAGTTATTTACATACATCACTGGTAAACTGTAGAAGCATAGATAGACACAGAGAGGAAGGGAGCCACATGAGTGATTGAGCTTAATTCCATTTAGCAGCTCTTGATCTGGAGCTGTGGCAGTTCAAGGAAAAATACTCATGTATTTTTTCAATACAATGAGGATTTTGCCTTTTTCTGGCAATAAGTTCAAGACCCAAATTCTGTGAGTGAGTAACATTTTCTCTTTTATGTTTCTCTAATCTCATAACTGACCAGGAAAGTGGGATGAGGCTACAGTCAGGTCAACCGTGATCTTATTCAATGTGTAACCTGTATGTACATCCTCATAAGTTTCCCTGTAATCTCTACTGTGCTCTTATCCTTTGTACAATGCGGTAACCAGAGTTGCAAGCGATATTATAGTTATAGCTCCCTTAATGTTGCATATAGTTATAGCACAACCTCCCCTTTTTCATCATTTGTTTCACGGCTAACAAAAAAATACAAGCTAAATAAAGCCTACAACTGAAAGCAGTTTCAGGTATCAAAGCTTAAGTAAGATGTGGCTTGGAGGGAGTGCAATGCAGATTTATCAGAAGCGTATTTGAATTCCAAAGGTTAAATTGTGAAGTGGGATTACATAGACTACGGTCGCATTCCATGGGATTTAGAAGATTTAAGGAGTGATTTGATTGAAAATTTAAAGAGAACAGAATGTAGATTTGAGCCATGCCTTTCAGTAGTGAAGTTAGGAAATTCTTCAAATAATGGTGATGCATATTTAGATAGTTTCACAAGTGGTAATTGATGCTAGTTAATTGCAAATTTTGAAACCAAGATAGGTTAACAAATATCTAACAATGATGTCAAAGGATATGGGCAAAAGTGGATATAGTGAATTCAGCTGCAGATTGGTGACACCCACCATGCAAATAAATTGCCATGGAAAAAATAAACATGTCTCAAAGTTATTTCATTGACTGTAAATCATTTCAAGATGTCTTTTCAGTTATGAAAAGGACTCTGCAAATGCCAATTTTTAAATACATTGATTGTTGAATAACCTAATACCATTCTATGTTCCTATTCCATAAGCAGTTTTAACCATCTTATCTACCTTGCCACATTCCAGGATGTTTGGGCATGTACTTCAAGGTCTCTCTGTTCTTCTACGTTGCTCATATCCTCTTGTTTATTGTATAATCACCTTCCCTTGTTTGTCTTTCCCAAATGCATTACCTTACACTGCGTCGAATTAGAATTCCATTTGCTATTTTCAAACTCCTGACACCTGTTGATGTTTTCTTGCAGTCTTCAATTTTCTTTTTTATGTATCACTAGTATAATCTACAAATCTCTTAATATATGCTCGAGAGGGTTTAAACTAGTAAGAGGGGGTGGGATCCAGGGAGATAGTGAGGAAAGAGATCAATCTCAGACGGTTACAGCTGAGAACAGAAGTGAGTCAAACAGTCAGGGCAGGCAGGGATAAGGTAGGACTAATAAATTAAACTGCATTTATTTCAATGCAAGGGGCCTAAGAGGGAAGGCAGATGAACTCAGGACATGGTTAGAAACATGGGACTGGGATATCATAACAATTACAGAAACATGGCTCAGGGGTGGGCAGGAGTGGCAGCTTAATGTTCCAGGGTACAAATGCTACAGGAAGGATAGAAAGGGAGGCAAGCGAGGAGGGGGAATGTCATTTTTGATAAGGGAGAGCATTACAGCTGTGTTGAGGGAGGATGTTCCCGGAAATACATCCAGGGAAGTTATTTGGTTGGAACTGAGAAATAAGAAAGGGATGATTACCTTATTGGGATTGTATTATGGACCCCCTAATAGTCAGAGGGCAATTGAGAAACAAATTTGTAAGGAGATCTCAGCTATCTGTAAGAATAATAGGGTGGTTATAGTAGGGTAATTTAACTTTCCAAACATAGATTGGGACTGCCACAGTGTTAAAGGTTTAGATGGAGGGGCCAGCGTGGACAAGATTGATTGAGATTTTCAGAATCATGAGCAGGCTGTACCCAGTACAAATGAAACTTTTTTTCACTTGTAGGAGAATCAAGAAGGTGAGGGCAAAGATTTAAAGTGATGTGCAAATGAAACGAGAGTGAGGACATAAAAATCTTTTACACGTAAGTTGTCAGAGCATGGAATGCAATGTGGAGAACTGTAATGCAGGCATATGAATTGAGGCGTTCTGTAGGGCATGGGATTTTTTTTTAAACAGTAATGGTGTGCAGGGGTATGGAGGAAAGGCAAGAGTTTGATATTTGATAATAGACCCAGTACAGGCATGATGGGCTAAATCGCCTCCTATACTGTAATAATTCTGTGATTCTGTTACTTGACCAGAATACTGTACATGCACTGCTGCAAAGGAAGAAATAGTTAGTGTTTTTTATTTTCATGGACCAAACAGTTATTGATTTCTTTTTTGTTTGTAACTAGTCAGCTTTACGAAGTCATACTTATTCAATATATTGCTGCTGGTCTATTCTGGGCTTTAATGACACCATGAATTTTCAAAATGCTTTGTAAAAAAGTGAAAGGGGCATCAAATATTCTTCAGAATAACTTATAGACACAAGTTATTTGAAATATGGTGCATCATGAGAGAGAAACTTTTAAGATCATCCATGGGTTTGTTTTGCCTAAGAAACAAATGTGGTACCCTAGTGGCTACTAGTAGTCTAATGATTTAAAGGACAACTTTCTATTGCACCACATCTAAACAATTAGTTTAAATCTCACTATGACGCTAAGGATTTTGAAAGCAGTTTCTCTTTTTAAAAAAAAATTGGATCAAAGGCAGGTTTCAGGTTTTTTTTGGCAAAGTTAGTATCAAGTTATCATATTGTCAGAAAATCTGGTTTACTGATTTCCATTATGAGGAAATAATTTTGCTCTCATTCAGTCTAATTGATTTGTAGCGGATTTAAGAGGAACCTAAGGGGAAACTTTCTTATGCAGAGGGCGATGCATGTATGGAATAAGCTGCCAGATGAAATGGTATGAGGCCGGTATAGTTACAACATTTAAAAGGCATCTGGATGGGTATATGAATAGGAAGGGTTGAGAGTGATATGGCCAAATGCTAGCAAATGGAATTAGATTAATTTAGGATATCTAGTCGGCATGGACGAGTTGGACCAAAGGGTCGAGATCTGTGCTGCACATCTCTATGACTCTATGATTAATTTTCATGGAGACTGCAAATGGAATTGAATGTTCTCCTCCATTGACGGTGGAGGAAATAGGGAGGCGTTTAATCCGGAGGGTTATAACTGATGACTGCTGCTTTTTTACGATCCTGATTGAGTCCATGTGATTGAGGCTCTGTGAATGTTCTTCCTCCACTATTGCCTTATGCATTAAGCATTGTTGAGTACAAATAAAAATGGTATACATAGATCATGCTGTTTTGGTACTGTAGTTTTTCTGGTGTTTCTTGATTGATGTTGGAAATACTCAAATCATGCAGCATTAGTGGAGAAATATAATTCGTGTTTCAGGCTAATAATCTTTTACCAAACTTTTACATTGCCAATCTCCTACTTCATGCACTTTCCAAAGTACTTGAATACATTTCACACGACACCAGGTTATAGTCCAACAGATTTATTTGAAAACACAAGCTTTCAGAGTGCTGCTCCTTCATCAGATAGCTAGTGGGACAGCACTGTGAAAGCTTTTATTTTCAAATAGACCTGTTGGGCTATAATCTAGTGTCATGTGATTTTCAACTTTGTCCACCCCAGTCAAACACCAGCACCTCCACATTTTGAATACATTTTGAATCCGTGCCTTGCCATTCTAGAACTCGATGTACGAGATAGTCTGATAAGATTTGCACCTCTGTTACAGCACATGTTATGTACTTTGACTATGGCAATGGGGCATTAATAGTCTTTAAACTTTCTGCAGCCTTGACACAAGAGTACACCATTCTCTCCCAATGCCTGCCTGCCTTTTATCAAATTAGTGATTTTGCCGGTTCATATCACCTTATCTTGTAGAAACAGGAGTTGCTGTAAGTGACCGATGTGTTTACACTGACTTACTGATACATCCAGAGATCTGTGGTTGGCTGTCCTCCACTAAATGTTGCTCTTTAATGGCATAATTATAAATATGGGATGAGCCCCCATATAATAGGCTACAGAACTGGAACGCCAACTATGTGTGAATGCACAATTTTCTGCTTTTAATTATGAATGCTGATAACATCCACCTGTACTTCTCACCGATCCCTTGCCACTGTGGTATCAGATATCTGGTCTTGCATGAATCATGGTTTCCTCTAGTTTAGTCTTCAGAATATTTAAGACCTTATTTTCAGATTCACAAACTCTGTCCTTGACATCTATTTTGTCCTCTTCCCTAACCTCTGTCTCAGACTAAGTTAGAATGTTCTCAACTGAAGTGTCCCGTTAAATCACGTTCACCTGCAGATTCCATATACTCTATGTCGCAAAGACTTTTTTAAAATTCCCCTTGCATAATATCACCTGTCCCTGTCCCTCTTGTAGGCCTTCTGTTACCCTGATCCAATCTTTTCTTACTTCCAGACATGATTATTCCAGTGAGTTCATTGGAGGCCTGCTCAGCTATCACCCCAGTGTTTGTTGATTCTCATCCCTGTGTCCAGATCTTGTTACAGTCCTATCTGTCCTTGTTTCTGGAACTTCCTCCAGTCCTATGTCTCCACTTGGAATCCCAATCCTGCCACATTGTTCTGCCATTGATGACCATGTATTTTCTAATGGACGCAACCATCACTAGCATTCATCAACCTCCACTGCAAAGTAGGCTGCCTTTCCCTTAAAATCTTTTTTAAAAAAGATCTACCCCTTCTAATGTCTCCTTTTTTTAAAATATCCATTTTTGTCTCATTTATGTTTCTGAATTGCCATTGGACATTTTTCAAATGAGATTATTCAAATTGTTGAATTGATAAAATTACTTGATGTTCAAACCTTAATGTTTAAATTAGAACACTATCTTCAGCCCCATCCCTCAAATTGGCTGGGAGTTTTTAATCTGTTGCTAATTTCTGTAAAGATCACATAGCATCTTGAAGGTAAAGTGAATGTTCATGAAATATGAAGCATCACAATTGTATTTTACAGGGAAAATGGACCTGCAAGCCTTTTCTTGTCTGACATTGTGTAATTGGTTTTGTCTTTTTAAAAAAAATTAATTTCTTTTAATTTCTGTGATATAAGGTGGGAAATTTATTTATATTTTAAATATGATTTTTCATTTTAGATTTTGAGCTAGCAGGTGGACTTTTGTCTATGTCTATGAAGGAGTTTAATGATTAGCTTCTAATATTTCCTGTTTCTGTGGTAATTTAGTTTTTATTTCAGTTTTAGAACACAGTATGCAGGATAGACTTCCTGGAGTATCACAGGCCTTTTTTTTTCATTGTGTGAGTTTTACAAGTGATCAGAGCAAACAGTTCTACACTGGACATCAGTTGAAGGATCTGCAAATATTTGTTCTGGTTTAGAGAAAACACTCATAGCTTGAAGAAAGTACTTTTGATTTCAGTTTTGCAGAATACGTGACAGGAGCTAAATGTGTAAAACACTTGCTCCAGAAGACATGAGATGATTTAGGACTGTGGATAAATAGGTTAGCTCAGAGTAAGGAATTTTAGTTTGGAGGTACCAAATCCAAAGTATTTGGTTAAAATCCTGAAAGTTGTATTTGAACCTGAGAATTCTATGGGTAATTACCATTGCAAAAAAAGTAGATTTTCATAGCAGAGGGCAGAACATCAGTCACAGGACATGGAGACTTGCTGGAGATGTTGCGGTTGATCTCCTTTATAAAAATGTTCAAAACATAAAAGGTTTTGATAGTTGGAATAAGGAATGGGATGTTTTTTGTGACAAACAGTTGGTTACTGGTGAACGTGGATGTGAAGTGATTGATAAAAGAGTGGTGGTGAAATTAGGAAACTTTTTGTTCGTTTACACAGCAAGTGTGCTGTTGGAAGGTTGGGAAATGCAGATTTAATAGTAGCATTCAAAAGAGAATTTGACACATACTTGAAGGGAAATCATTAATAGGGTTATTGAGAAAGAGATTGAGATTAAGTGGAAAGCCTTACCAAAGAAACAGACACATTGTTGAATGACCTTTTATGAACTTGTGCTTGGAGTTAAATAGTGCATGTACTAGAAGTTCTTTGGTATTGGTCACTTTCTTCTAATCTGTGGATCAAGAATCACCATGACAGCCATAATGGAACATATTTGTTACTTAAGAAGGTATTTACTTGAATTCTCTATTTCTGCTCATGAAAACCTTTTAAAATGATTATTTGGTTTAGAAGCTAAATATTATATTTCCTGTTTAGATACTGATGAAAACTACATTATGGACCAAGGAGGGGGAGGACTTGAGTTACATTCACAGGAGTCCAAAGTGTCTCATGCTATGATCATGCAAGACTTTAGTAAGTAGTTAACTCTTTGCACTACAAATTAGTAAAGTTAGTTTTATGTAGTATAATTCAATAATTGTTAACAAAAGTTCACAGTATTATTTACTGGTTTATTTAAGTAGCGATTTAAAGGAAAATTCTAAAGTAACAAATTTGGGGCTATTTCACCAACTTGAACCTGCAATCAGGTAGAGTCCGAACCTGACAATTTCACAAATTTAATACAAAGTGAAATAACATTACTAGGCTATTGCATGTCATGAACAGAAAGAATATGGATCTGTGGTCAATTAAATTTTAGTCAATTTGGGCATACCAGCTACTATTTTACTTAGCCAGGTGAGAGAATTAATATGCTCATATAATTGCAGGTGAATTATCTAGTCAGTAACGTAAATTACGCTGTTCTGTTGAATTAACCAGCTCTCTGCTTTGGTTTTTCAGCAACTATATATGATCATGATTCAGTGCATGTGTGTATTTGTGGGTATAAGATGTATATACACTATGTCTCATGCAACTTGGCCTCAGAAGAAATATAATCAGAATTATTTCAATTATTAGAAATGTTACTAAATGGCACAATAATATCTATTGTTTGTATTACAGTGACTGGAATGGCTGGTGCTGCCCATGTTGATGGTGATCACATTGTTGTATCTGTACCTGATGCAGTGCTGGTCTCTGACGTCACTGAAGAAGAAGTTACACTCGGACATGGTCTCACAACTAATATTCATGAAGTTGTACAAGGTCCAGATATTATAGCTGAAAATGACGTTGTTACAGAAGGAGTGATTGTCTCAGATTCAGTACTAGAGACGAATGTTACTATGGAAGAAGACTTGAACACCAGTTCAGTTCCTGACCATGTTCTAGCTTCTGATCTTATAACTGAGACTGTTGGTGTTCCAGATCAAGTGCTCGTGTCAGACCTTGTATCAGTGCAGGATGAGGAGCATTTTGAGCATGTGGTTCAGGATTCAGTAACAGATGTTCTCTCACCTGGAATGGTCTCAGAAGAGGTTATGGAAGTAGATGCTGTTTCAGAGACTGTGATTCAAAACCATGATTTAGTAGTTCAAAATCACGAGACTGTTTCTGACCCACCTATTGAAGCCCGAGTGGAAGGAAAGGATGCATCTGAGGATTTCTTAATGATATCCTGTAAGTAACAATTTACAATGTGGCTTTTGTGTTTAGATATTGGAAATGAAATTTTATATAGTCTGTCCACGGTGCCTTCTGATTTAAAGAAAAATGCAGTGCCACATTTCTAATAATAGACAACATAAAATAAATTGTAACATTTCCCCAGTGTTTTAAATAATGATTTAAGCCAAAAGAGCTTTAACCATGAAAACTGCTGTTTTTATGGTATTTTACCTCCAATAATATATAATAAAAGAAAAATAAGTTAGTACTAATTTGTTATTTATATAGAAAATATTTTGGTGAAGCTGATTTTCTCCTAATCTCTTAATTGTGATATTGGCTGTTTCTGCACAAGATTTGTGGAAATTTTCTGTAAGCTTCTCTTATAGTTGTGAGTTGGTTTTTTCCAATAATCACTTCCTTATGAACTGCTAACTCATGTTCTTGAAGCAGTTGTGGCCCTTCGTGCTCTGTCTTTACTGTGCGTCAGAACTGTCAATGCTTACTTAAGTTGGAGTGCAAAAATTAGAGGTTGTCTTTCTCTTTTGTGATCCAATCAAGTAACTGCAGAAAATATGAAACTGTCTCTTGTCAACCTCTGAGGCAGAATATCACTGTTTTCATGGGCCTTTCATTTAGCAGTCTTCTTTGGGTAAGTATTTAGAATCTTTTCGAATCTTGCTTAATTTTTTTGTTCAAGGTACATTTGATGCTTGGTTTTAAACTTTTCTAAGGTCTGCTTCATCTGTAAAATTTCTGTATTTTGGGTTCTTTTTGCCTATTCTGATGAGTCAAATACTCTTGAATATTGACTTCCCAAGTTTGGTCACCCTGCAACAACATCTCCATAATAAATATAAAGTCACATCATTTATTTTTATTCACACCATTAATTCATCCATCTTGTTACAAATGTTGCGTGTATTCAGATAGAAAATGTTAATCTTTGAAATTTTACATTTATTACTTATTATTGCCCTAATGTTTCCTGCACCCTTCTTATATTTTCTGTCCTTTCCTGTCTCACCTTTTGATTATTGTTCACCTCATTACCCTGACCTCTGCTGTCACATTTATCATTTTTTTTCCACTTCCCATCCCAGCAACAGTTTTCTTTCCCCAGTACTGGTGCCAGTGCACTTGAACTGGAAGCAGGTTTTTTCCCATATCAGTCCTTTACCCATCTCATCTTATTTACCTGAAGCCAATTTGGAAATGGCTTAGGTAGTAATTCACAGTTATTACCTTCATGGCTCTGCTGTTTAATTTAGCCCCAAACTACTCTTAATCCTTCAGCAGAGCCTCTTTCCTGGCCTTATCTATGTAAATCACAACAATTGAATGTGTCCTCTCCCATTTCAAGTTTCTCTCCAGCCCTAAGTAGATGTCGTAAACCCAGTCTCTGCATCCCTCTTTGATAAAGAACTACTCTCCTAGAGAAGAAATTCTTCAACTTAGTTTTAACTGGGTAACCCTTATTTTGAAATAATGCTGTCAGATCTTAGACTCTCCTGGAAGGGGAAATAACCTCTGCATCTACTATGTCAAGCTCCCTAAGAATCTTTTAAATTTCAAATAAGGTCTCCTCTCATTCTTTCAAATTTTGGTGTGTACAAGCCCAATCGTCTAACCTGTCTCCATAGAAAATCCCTCCATACCTAGGATCAACCTTCTCTGGACTGCCTCCAATACCAGTATATCTTTCCTTAGATAAGGAGAACAAAACTGTTCATTTGACTAGTGTATATTTTTATAGTACAATTTTAGCAAAACCTCTCTAATGTTATGCTGTATTCTTTTTGAAATAAAGATTAACAATCCATTTACTTTCCCTATTACCTGCTGAACTTGAGTGCGTTTTGTGATACATGTGCAATGACCCCCATATCTCTCTCTGTGCTGCAGCTTTCAAAAGTCTTTCTCTATTTTAAATCATAATCTCTTTTTGTTTTTGCTTAGGTATTTTTCTTCATATTTATCTATGCTATGCCTTACTACTACTACTACTACTATCATTATTATTATGACAACGTTTTTCTTTTTTCCTGAACTTGAGTGGCAGCCTGTGCCATTATCTATAGTGAGACTAAGAACTTCAGACCTATTGGACAAAGGCAATGGCTGAGGTCCCTCCAAAGCTATATTGTGGAGCCCCATTACTGGCCTGTTTGCAGCTATATCTTCCTGTTCCTGACCATGGACCACATTTGATATAATTAACTAAGTGGTGTGACTGCTTCCTGCAACATGTCCGGGTTTCTCTCCCACTCCCTGATGTGTCAGCGTCCAAGGCTTGGACTCCAGCTCATCAACTCTCAAGTGACGTTCTTCAAAGGCTTGCTGTGGAGGTGGCCACAGTGGTGCCCACTGGCTTACATATACTACAGCTGCAAAACATCACCTGCCTAACCATCTTTATTTAATTAATTAAATTGGATATTAAATATATTAAGAAATGTTTTTAATTATGCACTTCCTCTGCAGACAAGTCTTTTGAATTAAACCACTTGCCAATAAAAAGAGTCACAAATTCTCACCAGTCATGTGCTTGTTTTCTGGTGACATCGCATTTGTTTGAAGGACCTCTCTGCTGTTTTATCTCCCTGTACTGCCCTTCTCTCACAGGTCCACTCTTCTCTTTATGAAGCTACTGTCCCTACTCTCTTCTGCTGTTTCAGAAGTTGCAGACCTTGCTTTGTCACCCATTCCTTATGAATCTGTTGACTGTGTTTGTTTCTCTCACTCTTTTTCTCTCTCTCTCTCTCTCTCTTTCTCTCACACGTGCACACACATATATATACACACACATATATACACACACACGCACTCTTTCTCTCTCACTGACTTCTTTATACTGATAACTGTCTGCATCTTCCTTTCTCTTGTTCTATTAGCTGCTGGTCAGGGTCTCTCAGTCCTCCTTCCTCCTGCTTCTGCCAAATATTATGGCCAGGCGTGCTGCAGAAACTGAAAAAAGGACATTCATTAATCCAAATAAAGTCTTTTTTCCATCTTGCCCATGACGTCAATGTGCTGAATTCATCTCAAAGGTCTAAATAATCTGATGTTTCTGAGTACCTGAAATCATCCAGTGGATCTCTTGTATCCCTTAGTCTGTTTTAATTTTCGGCGTTGATGCTGCAACTCCCTCTATCAGTCACAATACTCTATAATACTGGTTGGGCTGAATGAGCAGATGGGATTTTGTAATGACTGTGGTAACACTGTTCCTTCCCATGTTTTCTGCCAGCAGACCTTCTGTTTCCATTTAATTGCTATCTCGATGTATAGCTGTACTCTGCAATCATCTAATACCTGCTGTACAGCTGAATAGTTGTTGTTTTCCTGGCTGCAAGCTTATATTTTTTCCCATTTTCATGTCCTGAATGTTTTGTTGATTTGTCTTTGGAGCTCATCATCTCCCACATTTACCATATCTGGCCACTGGTACATGTACTCTGCAGCGGTTTTTCCCATGCATACCTCATCTGTGTAACTGGTCTTATATTTTAGGGCACTGTGGGACTTCCCTCGTTACCCTGGCTGACAAAGGTCCCCTACATTCTATGGTCCCTTCGCCCAAGAATTAATTTGCAGTCT
Organism: Hemiscyllium ocellatum; assembly: GCF_020745735.1. Taxonomy (NCBI): domain Eukaryota; kingdom Metazoa; phylum Chordata; class Chondrichthyes; order Orectolobiformes; family Hemiscylliidae; genus Hemiscyllium; species Hemiscyllium ocellatum. The sequence continues at coordinate 86,042,366 of NC_083411.1, read as the reverse complement.
GATCGCCTACGGTGTCCTTCTCTCTGTCTGCTGTGAAGTTACTTTGATCTTTTTGTATGTTGGAGCTTCTGTCTCAACGGTGGGCTTTTGATGGACAATGTTTTGTTTTTCTTTGCCTGAGTTCATAGCTGCTTATGTTAAGAATAATAGAATACATGAATTGGTCAGCAAGAGTCTGACTGACACTCTAAATGCTCAAGTCCTAGTTCCATCTTGTTGTGCTACATACATGCTATTCTTAGAGTAAAGGTACAGCCAACTAACCCTCCCACCATAATCTATCCTGAACATCCAGATGTATCCTCTCAACTATCTGTTTAATTACACCCACTCCAATGTCTGTGTGAACGTAGAACAATACAGTACAAGAATTGACCCTTCAGCCCACCACCAGGGATTTTGTATTTAATTATATTGCTCAGTGTATACAGCATTTATGGTGAAAGATATGGCTGCGCCAGTACACTTCAAACTTGGAATCATTGCTGGTGTTTTGTGCTGTGTTCTTTTGGCCAGACAGCCCAAGATACTATTTCTGTCTTTATGTCTCACCTGTAGAATTCATGAATATGTTCTAAGCCCTCTTCTGCGTGGTGACTTGTAGAATAATGTTTTATAGCTTGTATTGCCACTTCATAATTTCTCAAAAGATAGGTTTTGATTTTATGCATTCTAAATGACTACCATGTATCAGCCCAGTTTCTCAATATCCGACCTTATGCATTTAACCAGTTTGTGGAATGTTGGTCTCTTTTAGGTTGTTATTGAGCAAGTTTGGACTTTTTGTTTTGTTTTGTTTTGTTTTCATTCTTTACTACCAAGCCAATTAGATACAAAAAAAGCAGTAACTTCAGTACTGATCTACAGGACATCCCATTAATTACTTGCTTCCTTGCTGATCTAATTCCATAGATGATAAATATTCCACTGTGTCTGTTTCAGTCACTTTTTAAAATTCACTTGAGAAAGACCTCACCTATCCTTTTACAATTTTGCACTACATGAAAAATTAATCTAGTTGTTGAAATCTATGTGATCGCCCCATCCACAAAGTTTGTTACTGCTTCCAAAAACTGAGGACTCCTTTGAAAGTTTAGATTAAGGCACATTGTGTTCAATCTTGTAAGTGCTTGAGAATACGAAGATGCTTATCTTTTATTTATGTCACTGCTTTCTTCCCTCCTTGTGTCTTATTGTTTTGGTGCATTTCTTTCATCCTTCCTTTTTTATATTTTTGAGCTTAATTGATCCTCTCATGAATTGTAGAATGTTAGCACATGCTTATTTGTCTCTGTCATTATGTAAAACTTGCAGAACAATCAGGGCACAAATAATGAATCTTGTGTACTGAATTTCATGAAGACTTCATAACTTGTCTAATTTATTTTAAACAAATTTAGTCTTAAATGAGCAAGTATATAGTTTCAGGACAACTATTGAATAAAACCTCTAGCTGATGAAATAATTGTATTCCAGTTATTGAATGAACCTCATTTAAAAATAATTTTTTCCTCCAAACTTTACTGAGCCAAGTTATTTAAAATGTACATAAGGATCTGTAAGTCAGCATATTTTTTGACCAAACAATACACATTCATCTAAAAAAAAGTCTGTGCAATATTTGTTTTATTTTCCCTCCTGGCCATTCTGTGACCATATCACTAAGGAACTTCAGGCTCTGTAAGCCCAGTAGTGAGAGGCAACCTTCATCCTTAATGTCAGAGCAGGAGAATTGAATGCAACCTTTTAAACGTGAAAGCATAATTGCTAACCTACTGTACCACCCAGAATTTTTTTTTTAACTTTTGATTTTATATAGGATTAATAATCAGGTTTGCACCAATCAATGAACTCTCTAGTCAGGCCGTGATTTCACTTTTCTCTCCTAGGATATTTAATCATAAGTTTTTAACAAAGAAGTGTTTTTTGTTGTTATGCTACAGAATTTAATTTATATTTTGTTGAGAACTGTATAATAAGAGGCACAACATAGTGATGTATGGAGGTGTACAAAATTGACCTTTTTGCTTTAAGGGATTTGACTTGAATACAATTCAGTTTGATTATGTTAACTTATTCAGCCTCTGGTTACTATACAAATCGTAAACTGATCTAATTTGAACTGTATCAGTCAATTTCTTTGGGAGTCTAATATGGAACTGTTTGCGTTGAGCAAAATATTCATGTTACACTAGCATCATTGAATATTTCAAGGTGGTTGATGGTTGAAAGTAGCCCAGTTGACCTAGTATATTTGAATTTCAGAAACCATTTGACAAGATGCTGTATGCTAAATTGATTTGTAAAATTGAACTCTTCGGAATTAACATGCAGACTAGATAAGGAATTGGTTGCACCAGAAGACATAACAGCAGAAGGAGGCCATTCTGACCATTCAGACCGTCAAGTCCACCAAGTCCACTCTGCCATTCAAAATGATAATGACTGATCTGATAATCCTCAATTCCATTTTGCTGCCTTTTCCCAATCACCCTTGATCCCCTTACTGATTAAAAATCTGACTCTCTCAGCTTTGAATATACTTAATGACCAAGCCTCTACATTTGCAGTAAAACATTCCACAGATTCAGTATCGCCTGAGAGAAGACATTGCTCCTCAGTTCTGCATTTAATGTTTGACCCTCATTCTGATTTGAAGCCCTCTGGTCTGAATCTCTCCCAGAAAGAATACATGCAGAAATGTTTCCCTGTCAAGTCCCTAAGAATCTTGTATATTTCAATAGTGTCAGCTCTCAATCTTACAAATTTCATTGAGTACAGGCCAAACCTACTCAACCATCTCTCAGAAGATAGCCTTTTCACACCTGACATCAGCCGAGTGAAACATACTTTGGATTTCCAGTATACCCTTCCTTAGGCAAAGGGCCCAAAACTGTTCATACTATTCAAGTTGTGGTCTGACAAAGGCCTTGTATTGTCAAACCTCAGTAATTTTATATTCCGTTCCCAATTAAATAAAGGCCAATATTCCATTTGCATTCCCTATTATGTACTGAACTTGGATGTTACGTTTTGTGATTCATCCTTTTAGGTGGTTCATGTGTTGACATTGCATCCTACTAGAGTGCATTATGGATTTTTGTCCTTTCCGTATATTAGTAATATGGATGTGGACATTGGGAGAATTGCCCGTAAGTTTGAAGATGACACAAAACTGTCTACTGGATATTAATAACAGGGATAAGCAAAAGAGCTTTTAGTTACTCTAGATGCAATGGAAAAATAGGTCACTATCTGGCAATGGTAATTTTAATGCAGATAACATTAGATGCGTGGTTCTGGGTTAACTCCAAGGAAGTATGTACTTTACAGGGTTCTGGTTTAAATTTTGTCGAGTGGGAAAAAGACCAACGTGTTAGGATAACAGAAAGTAGGAATAGCAGTAGGCCATTTGGCCCTTCAAGCCTCATCCGCCATTCAATATGATCAGGGCTGACCGACGAAATTAGTACACTGTTGCAGCTTTCTCCCCATACTACTTTATCCCTTTGACCAGAAGAGCTATATCTAATTTCTTGAAAACATTTGTTGTGGCCTCAGCCACTTTCCACAGGCTTACCACTCCCTCAGGAAGAAATTTCTCCTCATCTGACTCCTAAAAGAGCTATCCCATATCATTAGATTGTGACCCCTGGTTCTGAGTTCCATGATAATCAGATGCATCTAGTCGCATTAAAGTTTTCGAGATCAACTGTCATTCTTCTAAACTCCAGTGAAGATAGTCCTAATCAATCCATTCTTCCTCATATATCAGTCCTCATATAACCATCCCAGGAATCAGTCTGATTAATCTTTGCACTCCTTCCACGGCCAGAACATCATTCTTCAAATAAGGAGACCAACTGCACACAATACTCCAGGTATGGGCTCAACAAGGCCTTGTACAATTGTAGTAAGACAACACCATTCCTGTGTTTAAAAGCTGTCATTATGCAGGCCAATATACCATTTGCAATCTTCACTGCCTGCTGCACCTGAATACTTACTTTCAATGATTGATGTGCAAGGAAACCCAGGTTTCATTGCACCTTCCACTTTTCTAATCTATTGACAATCAGATAATCAACTCTCACAATTGCTATCAGACTGGGTATATTCACGTTTGTCCATATTATATTTCCTCTGCCATGCATCTGACCACTCATTCAACTTGTTCATGACATTCTGAAGATTCTTGGTTGCTTAAAGCTCCAATTATCACTTTACGGTAAGTGGAGCCATTTTACCCAGTAAACGTTGTGGAAATTTGATTAAAATATTTAAAGTAATACAAGACCAGATCATACAAAGATTGCAAGTTTAAAGATGGCATTTAAGCAAGCTGGATGGATCCGGACGAAGCCGATCTCCCAGAACACAAAAGAGAAATGCAATGCTGTCACGTGTTTCATGATCACTGCTCCATGTGACTGAATGGAGCAAGGGCTGTGACCTAACCAGTCTGCCCTTGTCTCTCATTTTTACATATTCATAAAGGATATCCATTTCAGAGAAGGTGCAAAAGTAGAGTGAAATAATTGAAATTCTGCTAGTGGTATGATAGAAATACTTATGAGGTTGAGAATCCAGCTCACTTTGTGGCAGAATTGGAAAATCTCCTTGTTGAATCAATCTTATCCTCTGCTATCTCTGATCTACACATGTTTGAAATTACTAAATATAAAATGCAATCGTACTCCTTTCCAAGAATGCACACTTGCTGTGAGCATAAAATTCTGAAACGAGTTAAGCAAGGGAATTCGTTAAGCATTATCAGCATGATAATACTGAAAATGGAAAGTAAATTTATGCTGAAAATGCTCAGCAGTTTTAGCAGCATCTTTGGAGAGAAACAGGGCTAATATTTCAGGTCTGCTGAAAGGTTAATCCCTCTCTCCAGATGCTGCCAGAGCTTCTGAGTATTACAAGCAGGTTTTTAAAGCTAATTCTGTTTCTTTTAAAGGTTTATGATATTGACATTTAATAAAAGATGTAGAAGCCCATTTCCGTTCATGTAAAAATGTCAAGACACTGTGAAAAATACAATCAAAACCTGTGACTTCTGCCACCAAGAAGATAAAGGGCTGCAGACACATAGGAGCACCACCGCCTGCAAGTTACCCACATGCATTCCCTCACCAGAATCTGGAACAATTCCTGTCTCAGCACCTTTGGTATAGATGCATCACTAAAGATAGCTCACTACTACCTTCTCAGCTGCATTTAGGGATAGCTACAAACTCTGACCTTGCCAGTGACACCCACATCCCATGGATGACAAAAGAAAAATTAGTGTTGTAAAAAAAAATCCCTTTTATGACAGTACTTTGAATAGACACCTTAAATTCTGGAATGCGATTACAAAATGACAACTACATGCAATGTGTTTTCTTCCCACAAATTTATAGTAGGTTTTTTTTTAACTGTAGTTCCTGTTTAGTGGTAATATGTTTCTCTTCCTAATGGATTCATGTACAAGGAGAAATTGGGACCTTGGCAGGACATTGACAGTTAGGAGAAAACTTTACAAAATATCAATTTGGAAATAATGCTTGAGTAACAATGCAAAATAATATTTTCGAGGATATTGCAAATGGGGAAGCTATACACTTTAAGAGCAATACAAAGGATTGGAATACTAGTGACTGAAGATCTAGGTAGTAAATAGAAAGTTAAGGCACAAGCAGAATTGTTGAATGATAATGTATTTACAGATTTTGCAGTTTGTGGCAGACTCAATGAATTGTTCGTGCCAACTCAGAGGAGAGCTAGACAAATCTCTATCGTTAGAAATGATGCACATGGATTGCAGCAGTTCAACAAGGCAGCTCGCTACCAAATTCTCAAGGACAATTAGCAATGGAACATTAATGGCTGGCACGCCAGTGACACCCACATCCCAGGAGAGAATAAAAAAAACTGTAGTGTATGCAAAGGATAGTGTGGCTCTTTCATGGGATATTGATTGCACCATAGAATCCTTAAAAAATTAAAACAAGAAGTTATGATGCTGTATTTGATATTTTTGGTACTCTTTAAACTTTGGAGAAGTAGTTGAGCTTTGGATTGATGGCAAATGTAATTCTGATGTTAACAAAAATGAAGACATGAATCTAGTGGATCACTTCACACATCCTTAATAAAAAATAAACTTTTGGGCATTTTAAAGTACATTCCAAGGTTAGAGGGAGTAACCAAGTAGGTTTAGAAGTGATAGACCGGGGCATACAAATATGCAGAAATTATTGATACATGAAGCTAAGTTAGTGGAGCAGGGTAATCCAGGTAGAAGGAATTCACTTGAATTTTCAGATGTTTGATATTATTCTTGATTTAAATTTTAAGCAAGATATAGTAGGCTAGTAAAGATAGAATTGTCTCAATGTTTTGAAAACCAGCCTGGAGACACATGAGGCAGATTGAATGTATTTTGCTTAGCACTAAAGAATGGTGTTTGCCATTCATTGTGCTTTTAGATACCCATAGGAGTTTTGTGGGATTTTGCATGGCAATTTACAGTCACCTGGAGTCTGAAACAGCACGACCCCCTTCTGCAAAGGATCTGGGACTTGTGAACAGAGCAAGCAACAGCATGTCTCTTCACTCCAGCAGATTGAAAGATGCAAATCAAGGCATGCACAGTCAAAACCAGAAAGTGTAAGTTTAGATAATTTAATGTTTAAACAAAAAAAAGTCAAATAGAGAATGAAAGATTTATTGAAAGAAAGATAAGAATTAAAAAGCAAAAATCTTTAAATCTCAAACAATAATTCAAATTTGAAAGAATAAGACTCCAGATTTTTGTTTCCACTGGTGGTGAAATTGTTTGTTATTAATGAAGGCTTAAAATGTTCAAATTAATTTGTACTTAAATGGACACGCCATAACTCTGACACATCTGTAGCAAAGCTTATGATAAATTGGACAACAGCTGCAAGTCTGGACACTGAAAGTTGCTGTCCAATTTCACTCAACAATAGTAAGGGTTCGTAGTCTTACTGTTATTCCTACCACAAAATCCAAGCCAATGAGAAGTGCCTGCTTGATTTCTTTTACTTCATCATAATGCACCCACTTATTATCCTTTTGGTGATCAATGGCCCAAAGTAGTGGAAGGAATCACTGGTTGATTATCAGCCCATTCTGCTGCTTCATGAATGTATTTTGTGTGGCCAACAGGCTGGGTGGGCATATGAACTTGGAGCTTTTGTTGAACCTGGAGAGGTAGGGTCATGACCATTGTGCTGTATGGCCTCTGTTAGGTCTTCCCATTATTCCTACTGCAAAATCCAAAACAATGGAAAAAAACTCAAGAGAAAATGTGACCAGAACCCTTACTATTTACAATATTAGGACAAGGAGTGAATTGCATGACATTTTTTAGCAGCACCTAGATCTCTTCATAAATTGATAAGATAAGTATTATCTTTAGAGAGATTTAAATTTGAGCTGATATAAGGCATTTGCATGTTAATGTGAATAAATGTAATACTGCATCATGGCACAGGTAGCAGTCACTATGCATAATATGAAAACGTTTTTGTCGAAGACTACCCTAAAATGATTCACATGATTATTAATCAAATTAAGTACTAAATTGGTTGGCGTGAGGCAGTTATTCACAATCACAAACCAGATGCTGGTCTTCATTCAAATGACATTGGCTGCAAAGCGGAGCATGTTAGTCTGAAAGGTAATGAGATCTGTTGAGAACCATTTGACTAATTTAACTAATTGAAGTTATGTTTTGGCTGCCTTCATCCGAACATTATATTCAAATGTCAATTGAGCCAATGACCAAGATTATTACTATGCCTTGGGGACAAAGTCCTGAAATATAGTTTGAATAATAGAACTTTGTTGAAGGCGCCTTTTGAAATAATGATAATTATGGATGAATTAGAAGTAAGCAAGCTATTCACTTTGGACAGTGAGCATGTGACACAAGGATACCAGAATAAAATTGAGAAGGATCAACAAGGGTAGACAGAGAATTTCTTTTCTTGATGGACAGAATGCCCTTTCCCATAGATGTGATGTTAACTGCAAATGTGTGATGATGTATTAGCAAAAAGTGTTCCTTGGATTTTTCTTTTTAGTACTCCTTTTAGACATTTAATATTCTTCCTTAAGACCTTTATACCCCATTCCACATCCAGGAAACATGTAGGTGGCTTGCTCCCAGGCTTCTGCCAATGCTGGCTTGATCTGGCTACCAGGACGTGAGTGATAGCAGCTTGTGGTGGCCTCTGTTTAACTCCCTGTGGCATGACTGAGATTGGGAAATTACCATGTTGGAATCACAGCTGCAGACACTCATTTCCCCCCATCCAACCACTGATACTGCACTTATTGTTTTTGATGGTGATAGTTTTTTTTCATTATAAGCTACTTTGGCCTTGATTTTGATTGTACAAATCATACAATCTTTTGTACTTATTTGTAAACATATCTTTAACAATGGTAAAATGTACAGTGTTTGCACATAATTACTGATTTGACATTTACAAGTCAGTCAACAGAACTGAAAGCAGAAAATAATATTTTGAATAGATTAACCTTTCAAGGGATTTTTATGCAGAATATTTTTTCAAAATTTGAAAGTATTAGTTTTGCTGTTACATACAAAATGTAATGGGGAGACTGCAGGCAGCTGTAAATCAACTAAAATCACTGTTTAAAATAAATTACTTATTAATTAGCTGTTAACAACTCAATGCTATTAAATCTTCAACAGTCTAAACAAATATTGTGATGAAGCCTAAATTGGATATTGTTACTTATTAAACTCCATAGTTTTCACCTATATGCCGCGGATATATCCCTCTATAGTGATTTTTGTTGAAATCCAGAGTCTATCGTTGTCATAAGCAAAAATAATTTTTTTCACAGTTTAAAGCATGTGGTCTTAGGTGACAATAATGTTATACTTTGAAAAGTGGTATTTAGATGGCAACTTATTATTAATTTGAAGAAAACATTTTTAAAACTTTTTAAATTTTCATTAATATTTTCTTGGTTTCATCTATTTCAATTGATCTATTTTAATATTTATATGCAATTAATGTTCATAGTATTGAAACAGTTGCTAAGCCTAGCATTATTAGATTATTGAACCAACATACAGGGTTTGAATGACAAAATTCACAAATGTTTCACTGATAAAATGAGTTCCCATATATAGCTTGGTTCAGAAAGCCAGCTCAGTTGATGTTGGTGGTGTTCATTCTCTGTCAGTTGCTAGTACAGATCCCCTAATTTCACATCTGCTTGGTTTTTGTAGCTCTTGGTTAATAATTTGTGAACAAGTTTTAGCATATGATTTGTCATGATTCTATAATGGAGGTATAATTTAAACTCAATGCCAGTTTGTCCAACAGCTTGTAAAAGATTTATTGACCTCTAAGTTTCTGATGTGTTATAACTGTTCCTATAACTGTTTTATGCAGTAGGTGATGTTGGAGAGAAGCTGGACCAGATGGGAGATGCACCAATAAAAATAAGCACTGATATTGAGCAAGATGATTCTTCCAAAGAAGATGGATTTGGAGCTGAGGTCATCAAAGTGTATATTTTTAAAGCTGAACCAGAAGATGATGTAGAAATAGGTAAATATTAAGGTTCAATAGTGTATGCAATTCAGTTTTTTTTTAATGAAGATACACAAACAATTTCCTCTACTAATTTTACAATTAACTAAAGGTGAATCAAAAGCAGTGTGAAAACTTGACCTAATGCATTAAAATGTGTTGCTGGAAAAGCGCAGCAGGTCAGGCAGCATCCAAGGAACAGGAGAATTGACGTTTCGGGCATAAGCCCTTCTTCAGGAAGGGCTTATGCCCGAAACATCGATTCTCCTGTTCCTTGGATGCTGCCTGACCTGCTGCACTTTTCTGCAACACATTTTCAGCTCTGATCTCCAGCATCTGCAGTCCTCACTTTCTCCTAATGCATTAAAAGACTATTGGGCATATGAGCTAACAATAATTGGCCAAATTTTTATAACTATTTTAGCCAGAGTGGTGTGGAAAGATACGCTCCACTATTTCTTTATTAGAAACATTCATACTTATGTCTGGATTCTTCCCTAATTTTAAAACATATAGAACATAGAAAAATACAGCGCAGTACAGGCCCTTCGGCCCTCGATGTTGCACCGATCCAAGCCCACCTAACCACACTAGCCCACTTTCTTCCATATGCCTATCCAATGCCCGTTTAAATGCCCATAAAGAGAGAGAGTCCACCACTGTTACTGGCAGGGCATTCCATGAACTCTCAACTCGCTGAGTAAAAAATCTACCCCTAACATCTGTCCTATATCTACCTCCCCTTAATTTAAAGCTATGCCCCCTCGTAATATCTGACTCCATATGTGGAAAAAGGTTCTCATGGTCAACCCTATCTAAACCCCTAATCATCTTGTACACCTCTATCAAGTCACCTCTAAACCTTCTTTTCTCCAATGAAAACAGCCCCAAGTGCCTCAGCGTTTCCTCATACGATCTTCCTACCATACCAGGCAACATCCTGGTAAACCTCCTTTGCACCCGTTCCAGTGCCTCCACATCCTTCCTATAGTATGGCGACCAAAATTGCACACAATACTTCAGATGCGACCGCACCAGAGTCTTATACAACTGCAGCATGACCTCAGGACTCCGGAACTCAATTCCTCTACCAATGAAAGCCAGTATGCCATATGCCTTCTTCACAGCACTATTTACCTGGGTGGCAACTTTCAGAGATCTGTGTACATGGATACCAAGATCCCTCTGCTCATCCACACTACCAAGTATCCGTCCATTAGCCCAGTACTCCATCT